>NC_135511.1:15672191-15972191 GCF_051989575.1 Stigmatopora nigra | reverse complement strand
GACAAATAACGTATTGCCAATGAAGAGTTGTTAACAACAAGATTTATATCCAAAAAACAAGGATTTTAATGGCGTTTTTTGGCCCTGACGTCGCTAAAGATCCACTTATAAAAAACTGTTTTCATATTTTTTGATGATAAGTTATTTGTTTTTCAATAACATTGGTTTCTAATCAAGTCAAGAGGTATAAATGTAAGATATTTAGCATTCAGTAGGCACCCAAGATCCGATGTTAATGGAGCCTACCATGCTTTCGTGTCAGGCTCTCACTCTCTTACTCTCTTACTCATGCTGTGTGAAGGTGAGCCTGCCTCGGGTTTGACCTTGTATTGTAAAATCTTGGCAGATATATGTTTAACGGGACTTACTTCCTCCCCTGACCCACTTCAAATATTGTATTCCAACTCTTCGCAGTATGAGTATGGACTACTGATTTCCATTGAGTCATAAGTACTCTGCTGGAATCCTTACTTACAATAATGCCATGGTTTTCTACTATGCCAGGCATGGGCAAACTAAGGCCCGTGGGCCACATCTGGCCCGCTAGGCGTTTTAATCCGGCCCTCCGACGTTGTCCAAATATTTTTTTCCCAAGATGGCGGCGTCACCCGGAAGCCAATGGCAGTTGCTCTGTCCACTCTTGTTTGTTTTTCGTGTTTTACATCCCCTCTATCGTTTTTTAAATGATATTTTAATATTTCTTAATACATTCAATTTTACTTGACTTTGTACTTTAAACTTTTTACTTTAATGATAAGTGATGAGTATGTTAATACTTTTTTACTCCTTTTTTTCTGTTTATGTTTCATATGTACTGTTAACGGATGCACTTTTTTATTTGTATCGTATCACGTGCTGAACCCGTCCATCTGTCAAATTTTTAAAGTCAATATGGCCCCCGGGCCCACAAGTTTGCCCACCTCTGTACTATACAGAGCCAAAAAAAATTACAGAAATTATTCACCCCTTTTCGTATTCAAAACTTATTACGTCAAAAACTGAGAACCGTTCTTGTTTTAGCCCCCCCTCTGGCAAAAAAATCAAAGCACATCTTCACGAACAAATTAGCATTCTGTTCTTGACACACTTGGTGATTTCCTCAACATAATCAAAGCCAATCGTAGCATTTGTAGCTAGCCTAGTAACACATAGAACACAACATATTGACTAAGAGTAGCCTGTCTTTTTAAGGCCATTGAGCCTAAAAATCTAAAAAAAACGACACTTGTGTGATCTTACTGCGAGAAAGTAGATGAAAGGCCACTCTTAAATACGATTACTAACACAGGAGGAGGTGTGTGACAGAGATTACTTAGATTACTTAGATTACTATATCTGCTTCTGCGCTCTATTCTTATCTCTACACTGTTAAACATACACCGTAAAGTTGTGGTGACGTTTCACCTCCATTGCAAGACACTTCAAGTGTACATTATCTGTGTCACATGTCTCATTTTCTCTCTACAGTGTCAACTCTCTGGATATTTCAGTCCAAAACTACAAGGGTGAACCTCACAAAGGTATGTGCGTCCATTTTCTATGCCTTGTAAGATATGCACACATGTTATGTGCGTTCCAGTCTGGCTGTTAAGTAACCCAACCCCCCAGTAGAGACATTTTTTTGCTCTGCACTTTCTATGTGGACTACATTACAGGGTTTTTCCCCTCCCCCACACCCTTGTCGAGTGAGTCTTCCGAGCTGGTCCCTTGGGTGGGTGTCGGTGCAGAAAAAGTGGGCCTTTGGCCCTGTCCGTGGGACATTATTGATGAAGTGAAGTAATGGATGTACCCGCTGTGCTCACAGGGACACAGAGGATAAATCAGGGTGGGTGATATCCCACCTCTCTCCAGACTCAAATGTCATTTCATCAGCTTAATTTATGGAGCTTCTGCACTCTTTTGAACACCTCCTATTATGATATCCCTTCTTATAGCGCCGCTACTATGAAGACTCGAATAATAGTAGGCACTGGAATAATAGTAGGCAGTGGAAAATTCCAAAAATAATGAATATTAGTAGGCACGAGATAATTAGTATCTAAGAATTAAAGCTATGATGGAAGATTTATTATAAAATCATAACAAGGACAATCATTATTATTTTAATCAACAGTTTACTAGGAGCATGAAACAAAATAATTTGTTTAAATTCCACAATTAGCTACAAATTAAAGTCATGATGATCGATTACATAGGCTACTGTAAAGAAATCATCAACTTTTCTGTCAGTCCAAATAAATGGCTCAATGCAAACTGTTAAACATCAGTTTAAGATACATAAAGAAATATCATATGAAGCAACAAAGGTCTATAAGTGTACTTAGTAGTGATATTATTTGTGTGTATTATCCAGCCTACTGCTAGCAAGACAACGGATAATCGTGTTGCAAAGTTGTATTACAGTTGCAAATATCTGCTGCAATGAATTGTGTATAACGTAATTCTCGTATATATTAGGCCTACAAATACATTGTAATTATGTATACATTGCAACTCTACTAGTGGCAATTGCACGTTCTTACTAGTACTACTACGTTAGTAAAAACAGCAAAGTGTGCTTTACACGTCGAAAGTTAATGAGATAGAACAATGTTGCTGCTGCACGGACTTAATTGACGCAAAAATTAATAATCGTAGGCACCCGAATAAGAATCGTAGGCATGCGAAAATTTGAGTTGAAAAAATAATCGTAGGCTTATGATTATTCTGGTCTTCATAGTAAGTTTCTACACAGTCATTGTAGTATAGAATCTTGTCATATGGATTTGTAAATATTGAAAGAATTATGTTTGGAATTGTTTCATTCTGCATAGTTGAAACAATTTGGTGTTTTTTTTTGGGTAGTGCAGCACTTTTTGAACAGGCGTATTTGTGCTGGGTAGGCAGAGGCGAGTCACCTCTGTTCTTTTGGCTGAGGCAAAATCATTTTGTCCTTGGTGCGAAGAGAGGAATTTGGCCCTCTTTGGGAGGATTATTTGGAATATAGTAGCACTTGAAATCAAAAGGCATTACAGTCAATTGTATATTGACTCTCTCTGTTCATGGGCTTTTTAACATTGGCCTTAATATGTCCATTGCCAAGGTCCTATTGGTAGATCTGTTCATTTCCTTTACGCCTAAACCACGTAATTAGTATTGTGAAAAAGCAATATTTTTACTTTATTTGTTTATTTTGAACACAGAAACTTATTTTGACAGATGCCCATCAAGCAATACTTTGATCTTGGACACATCAAACATGTCCAAAAATTATATCCTTCAATTCTGGGCCTTTTGTGCTGATTGGGGAGTCTTTATATGCAACATTAGCATAGTTAGCCTGTTGTTCACCATACATTTTTATCATTCGTCTTAATATGTCAATCGCAAAGGTCCTATTTGTAGATCACATGACAGTCTGTTCATTTCTTTTACGTCCAAACAACGTTGTTTGTATTGTGACACTGCAATGAAGCACTCATATTGCAGAAATAATAGTACTTTGACTTTATTTATTTATTTTGAACACAGAAACTTATTTTGACAACTGCTCATCAACCAATACCTTGATCTTGGACACATCAAACATGTGCTGAAAATTATATCCTTCAATTCATGGCCCTTTTCGTGGTGATAGAAGATTCTAAACATGCAACACACATAGTTAGCCTGTTGTTCACCATTTTATTGTTATCATTACCAGGCGTAATTCAAAGAACAAAGTACCCACCCTTCTTATTGTGCATTTTATTTGGCTATCATTATATATACTTTGTTCCGACTACTGAAAATTATCATATCCCATCAGATAAAAACATATAAAAAAAATCTAGTATGATAAACATTTCCATTATTGTAAATAGTCTCACTTCCTTCCATTTTTTTGATAGAATTTGGCCATATATCCACCTTTTGATCATATCCCTGTAATTTATTTTTTTCAGGGTAGAGTGCCAACAGGCATTGAGTGAATCATACTCCCCAGGCATTGCAAAAAAATGATAGCAATGTGTTTTTTTGTTTTGTTTTTGTGCGTGTGTTCATCTTCTCGCCGAAAATGGATGTCATACAATCTTGCTGAAACACGTTCAAACAAGGTCTTTGGACCATGCAAGCTAACAGATGGTCCAATGCGCTCCAGTAATGCTTTGACACTGCCAATTTCATCATAGGGGGCTCACTTGGATCTTGTTAATGTTTCTGTCGTGCCCACAACAGTGACCACAACACTGAATTTAGGAATGATTGGATTAGCGGAATAGCGGAATATTTTAACATAGACATGTCATGTTAACAGTACCTTCCATTTTTTTTATAATCTGAATTTACAGCTCTTTACAAAAAAAGAATGTAAACACTGAAAGTATCTCATTGTGTGATCTCATTTAAGCATGAAACATTTGACTGAACAAATACAAAACGATTCTTTTCAGCCTTAGTTGTTGGCCCACCAAGCTTTTTTAATGGATGAACAAAACAAATAGAAGGATACGTAATTGGAGACTTTGTGTATATGTAAATATTTGGGCCATACAATTGTTACAATTACGTGTATCTGTATTCTTACTCTAATCTAACGTATTCAGAGATTGACAATTAAAAGTATTTGAACTCATTTGTATAGCGTGTATACGCAAACAAATAGCTTAACGTTCATTAGTAATGACTAAAAATAGAATTTAGAACAGAACCCGCTTGTGTTAGATGCTCATTAATGTCTAAACAGCAAAAGATAAGTCTACATATGATTTTAATAAAAGGAAGGGAGTAAAAATGAAAGAAAAAGCACATACTGGCTACAAGCCAGGTGCAGACAGAGTCAGGAAGTTAAGCCGGAATTTCAACAATGCGGGCAGTTGTTCGGCTTTTCACTCAGATGCCGCATTCATTCCTCTCAGAGACGTCTTTGTGGAGGTAAAGTGGAAGTTAGACCAGGTCCAGGGCTTGTAAATACACTGTGAGCTTGACTCTGTACAGGAAATTTGGACTGGTTTGATAATGTAGCTGTAGCTGAGATGTAAACTAATCAAACCAGATTGCTTGAGTGAATTCTAGCTCAAATATACAATAGGGTCAGAAAAGGTACTTGGTATGTAACTTAAGCAGAAAATGAATTACAGGACATATTGTTTCAGGTAGGTAAGATTTGTGACCGGAGTGCAATGTACATATGTGGTATCAATTAGTTCTTTTAGCAATACACTTTTTTTGGGGGGGGGTATTGATATCTGTACTGTTTTGGTTCGGGCTAAATCCAAAAAGTGGGTGGTGAGTGTTTTTTCTTTTGGGTTGGTGGAAATACAAACTAGCGAACTTAGTCAGTCGGTGCTCGGACGTTTGGTCACCGGGTCTTTTGGTCGCCGGTCAAATGGTGATAGAGAGTTTACTGTTGAAGCCAGCTCTGAAAATTATATTCATGAGAGGGAGTTTAATATCTAAGAGAGAGTTTCATATCTAAGTACTGTTTAATATCTAAGTACTGTTTAATATCCAAGTACTGTTTAATATCTAAGTACTGTTTAATATCCAAGTACTGTTTAATATCTAGAAACTGTTTAATATCTAGAAACTGTTTAATATCTAGAAACTGTTTAATATCTAGAAACTGTTTAATATCTAGAAACTGTTTAATATCTAGAAACTGTTTAATATCTAAGTACTGTTTAATATCTAAGTACTGTTTAATATCTAAGTAGATTTGACCGGCGACCAAAAGGCACCAAAAGACTGGCACCAAAAGATCGGTCACGAGTTGCAGGAGAGTTGGTCTTGGTTATATAAAGCACACTGGATTATAAATCGCCCTGTCTATTTTGTAGAAAATTTCAGACTTTTAAGTGTGCCTTAGGTATGTGAGGAGGGCAAAAAAACACAACCAAACCTGGTACTTTTTAATTTCTAATCAAAGCCATCACATATATAGGCTTCATTAATCTGGGGCAGACTTTCAAATTTCTGTTTTGATTATCACATTCCCTCCAGCTAATTCTCTGTTCAGAGATTTTCCGTTTTTTTACCCCCCTCACTTCAGAGCTGTAATGAGTACGTGGTGGTATACACATCAACTGACAGCCTTTGAAATCTCTCGACTGCTTAGAGATGCTGTTTTGATTCTATTTGGGGTTTTTTTAACTCGCAAAGAGTGAAAAACATTTGTGTCTTATCAGCAAGTTGACAAATTGGCCATTGCGGCAATGTGGGATAGATTAACGGATCTGTACGTTTGGGCTCATCTGAAATCGACTGTTGCTTTCTCTGCTTTTGTGACGGTTGGGTGAAGAGAAGGCGGGTGTACTGATGATGGTTAGAGGGGGTCTCCCAAACCGCAGAGCAGAAAGAAAAACACAGGAAAGAAAAACAATCCCCTGACATCACAGTAAAGTCTGCTGCAGCGAAATTTAGGTCAAGATTTACAGCCTGTTGGGAACGTGTCAGATACTTTCATTGCTTTGCCAGTAGGCCAAAGTACTTCTATAAACCAAAACAGTAATATTTTTGAGGGGTGGGGGTGCCATCACCTGTGTTTTTGGAGTGTGTGGTGGGGAGCTTTCACGCTATTTAGTCGGGCATTACCGTATTTTCACGACTATAAGGCGCACCGTATTATAAGGCGAACCCTCAATGAATGACATTTTTCCCATATATAAGGCGCACTGTATTATAAGGCGCACTGTCTAATTTTGGAGTAAATTTAAGACTTAAGTGCGCCTTATAGTCGTGAAAATACGGTAATTGCTATTGACTTTCAGGTATGAAGCACTCACTACTTTACAGTCACCTCTAGAGCCAGCCATTGTTGAGGGTTTGGATTTTTTTTTGTATAAAATCTTGCAGTGGGGGAGGAGCTATATGATGGAAGATTTGTAAACTAAGATGGCATCTGCATATTTTACAGTATTGTTTCAGTTCAGGCGTTTGTGTTTTTTTAATATCCGACATTGGTGGTTTTTCGTTTTTGGTTTTCTGTTTTTTCCATATATAAGGCGCACTGGATTATAAGGCGCACTGGATTATAAGGCGCACTGTCTATTTTGGAGAAAATTTAAGACTTTTAAGTGCGCCTTATAGTCGTGAAAATACGGTAGTTTGTAGACAGCATGTGGTCGGGTGATCTTCAAAAAAATCATCCTTCAATGTTAAGTTGCTGTATTCACAGCTTGTACTTCTCAGTGGGCATCAATAGGAACAGATGTATGCTCCCCTGGCCTGAAGGGGTTTTGTTTTGGACCCCCTTTTGGAACCTGACGTTTTCATCTGTTTTGAAAGTAAACAAAAATCTGGGTGCAAGGATTGGGTCAATGATTGTCGGAGTAAATGATGGGAAACTGTCTTATTGATTATTCCACAAACACACATTTGGTCGGGGGAGCTATTTGTTATTCATTCGATAGAATGAGTTTAGAATGGAGTATAGCGTTTTGACTTTGTGATGGGAGGAGAATGTTTAATTATGTTAGGGAGTTCTACATTTGTGATGGTTATGGTTGGGTTCTAGGAGGAGTAGTTTTTACTGTAGCTATATCTTCAGATTTGATAGTTGGCCATTAGATCCAGGTTTGTTTTTTAATGGTAAGATGATTTCTTTAGAATTAACTTACTAAGTACACTTTTGGAAATTACTGATGGATACTTTTTAGGTGGAAAAAGATGTCTTGAAATAGGAGCTTTCATTTTATTGGATAACTTTATTCATCCCGTATTCTGGAAATTTTGTTGTCACAGTAGCAAGAGGTTGTGGATGCAGAAATAGGAAATATTTATATAGTTATTTATGTATTTATTTATTAACTTACTTATTACCTATCTATTTATGTCTAAAATGCATACACATATATATTAGCACATATATACATACACATACATATATAAGCACATGTACACATACATATGTAAGCACATATATACATACACATTCATATATATAAGCACATATATACATACACATAGATGTACATGCAAGCATACAGTAGGTCTTAACACTGCCATTTTTTGTTTGATTTGTTTAATAATAAGGGAATGCACATATTAATTAATTCATGTTTATGAACATATGTAAATATGTAAGATTGTAGCTGAGGGCTTATTTCCATCTTTAGTCCCTTGTGCAGGTTGAAGGGTAACACATTCTCACACACACACACACACACACACACACACACACACACACACACACACACACACACACACACATGCATACACACTTTCATAGGCCATCTTTAGTGAGGCATTGTTGTCTGTAGTAATAACTATGGAACAGGTGAGAATAATATTTTAAATTTAAAAAAACAAGCTCAATTTGTGGTCAACCATTTAGGCAAACATATTCTAGATTGCCTATTCAAATCAACTAGTAATGCACCAGTAATAATAACGATTGACTATTCAGATCAATGCACTTGTAATAATAATAGTACTCATTGACGGCTAAAAAAAAAAAACTTCCAGATCCATAACTTGATCACAATTAGCTTTCTTCTACACAACACTGTTTAAATCCATGGTTAACTGAATATACACCAAAGTTAAATTGTATCTTGATGTCACATGACATGAAGAGATCATCCCTCTCCATCTTTCACATTTTGCTTGGATATCCCCCTTCAGCCCAGAAGAGGAAAGAGTGAACATATAGGGTTTATTAAGAGAGAGAAAGAAAGAAAGAGAGAGAGAAAGGGTGAGGGAGAGGGAGGCGGTTCAGTCCCGACGTGGTACGTGTGTGTGTGTCGGCCGCAGGGAGCAGTAAGCAACGGTAGATCAGTGCATTGTGGAGGACCAGGCACGCACGACATAGCGCAACCTTCCGCGGGACAAATGACAAGGAAAACTAGCATTTGCCCTGGACTAATTCTCGGGGGACACGGGCCATCCAACCGGGGAGATCACTAAACCTCCCCCTTTGGCGACGATCGGGACTTTCGCTTTGACTGTACAACAACGCCATTGAATGATCCCGAAGGTTAGTTAGCCTCCATTACTCGATGTCCGTGTGGGTTTTAAGGCTGGTCTGATGTGTTGTGTGTTGTGTTGTGTTATGGGACCACAGGATCGAGTCATTCTTCCAAGATCAGAAAGAGAGAAGCAGTATTGACCTTTTTTTTCTCTCAGGCTACGTAAACATTGCAGTTACTCGTTTTTTTAACGAGGCGATTAGGAGCGAGGAAGCGTCGCATCGATGTGCGGTTCGAAAACGTCATGAAGGCGTAATCGGGAAAGCCGGCCATTGTCAGATGAAGTTGATTATTTTATAATTCACAAACACGTGCTACATGGCTAAGCTAACTAAGCTACTAGTGGCTAACGAAGCTAGCTGTCAGAAAGCTACCAAGTGGCTGCTTGGCTTTGTTTTGAAATGAGCAATGTCTTTTGGAAATTATATTTTAAGATTTGAAATTATGATAATAAAGTGAAGATTATGATTGTGTGGTGTAACTTTGTCGGGGTGTTTTTAAGTAGTTTGCGCAAGAGATGGTCGATTTGCGTGTGTAAACAGAGTAACAACGTAGGCTCATAAATATATAGTAATAGTAATAACATGTTTATTAATGGGATTTTAAAAATCATTCGCACACTGACAAACTGTATTTTGAACGATTGGAAGAAACATTAACAAGAAAAAAAACAAAAAACGGAGATGTTATTGTGTAGTACCTACTTAGTTATTACCAGGGGTTAGTCAAGGTTTTATCTTGTGACGTATTTATTGTTATTCCAAATCCACCTACATGTGTTTACAACGTGATTCTATCATTGTTTTAATGGACAACACATGATCAGTTCTCATCTATTCACTTTATCTTATGATTTGTATAATAAAGCTCTATATTGTCATTGAGGCTAGCAATGGAAATGTACAGGGAAGGTCAGACGTAGCTGCATTGTGTCTTCAGGAAATTTATTAAAGGGTATATAGAAAGGAAATGTGGTACTGGATGAGGAATTCTGAAGTAGCAGAGTAGTATGTCAGAGTAGAGTAGTAGTGTATGACAGTTGTACTATAGAAATGTGTTCAGTGGGAGTGACAAGAAGAGTTTGGTGTTGAGGTAGAATTGGACCAGCCCCCTTTTATTTGCCATGGTGATGGATGGACTGATAAATGTGGTGGGATAGGAAGATCCTTGGAATAAGATGTTTCCAGTTGATATTCCAGATGATAGCTAAAGATTGACCCTAGGAAAAGATACATTTAATTTTGGGTTTAAGGCAAGGGTGTCAAAGTGGCGGCCCGGGGGCCAAATCTGGTCCGCCGGATCATTTTGTGTGGCCCGGGAAAGTAAATCATGACTTTCTATTTTAGGATCAAATTAAAATGAAGAGTATAGATGTATATTAAGTTTGATTTTTTTCCCTTTTAAATCAATAATTGTCATTTTTTAATCCATTTTCTGAGTTTATAGTTCAAAAATAATTTAGTAAAATCTATAAAAATATATTAATACTTCATCCATTAATACTTACAGGCATATTCTGTACTGGTCTCCAAATCCATCCTATTTAACTGTATAGTCATAATTAACAAAAAAAAACCTCTTTTTGCAGGGATAGTGCTACGCTACTAAGCTACATTAACACTATTTTTATCTCTAATTTATACTACATTAATTTTTACTTTGTATTGAGTACTACAGTGCTTTAAATGGTATGTTTTCAGCACAGACTGTGGTCTGCGCAACAATGATTACACGTTGCTGGCCTTTTATTTCCATTAGGAATGCTGCCTCCCCCCTCTTTTTCACAAGTTTGACATTTTTTACAGTGTTTTTCTTCTCTATTCACCATTTTTTCTATCTTGTTGCTTTGCTTCTTTTCTGCTTGTAGGTGACCAAAAGGCACATTTTCTCTCGCATCCACCGCCATTTAAAAACCGCTTATGTGAAGCCTCGTGTCACAGATTGAATAGAATGAAATGGATACCGTACACCCTCGCTGGCATGTGTAATGTGACAAAATTTGGCAGAATGGGGATTTCTTTTTGTAAGGAAATTGAGACTGTTATGCCTTGAAGGATGGGAAATGAAAAGGGTTCCTTTTTTTTGTGAACCAGTTCCCAATTAGATAATTACTACCATTTTTTTTTTAAATATATTTTTTGCTTGATGAATCATTTCATCAGTTCTTCTTATGATACAAAAGAGTGATGACATCACATCCCAAAATTGCATTTAGTTGCTCAGCTTCATTCCGCCCCAAAAATGAAAGAAATATTTTTTATAGAGTATGTGTAATTATTAAATTATCATAAAGGAGCCAATACACTGACAGAGTCTTTGGCCTTAGCCCCATTTGGCCGCCACTCAAAAAGGCTAAGGTTTTTATCTAAAAGATGTGTCAAAGTGGCGGCCCGGGGGCCAAATTTGGTCCGTCGCATCATTTTGTGTGGCCCGGGAAAGTTAATCATGAGTGCCGACTTTCTGTTTTAGGATCAAATTAAAATGATAGATATAGATGTATATTAAATTTCCTAATTTTCCCTCTTTTAAATCAATAATTGTAATTTTTAATCATTTTTTCTGTGTTTTTAGTTCAAAAATCATTTTGTTAAATCTAAAAATATATATAAAAGCTAAAATAAACATTGTTTTAGATCTATAAAAAATGGAATATCCAAGGCTTTTAATCCAGTTCTTTTAATCCATTTATAAAAAAAAAAAAATCTAAATATTCTATCTAAAATAGTCCGGCCCACAATAAATCAAGTTGACGTTAAAGCGACCCGGGAACCAACCCGAGTCTGACACCCTTGATCTAAAGCTAGTCTGGTATTATTTTGACTATTACTTTTTTAAAAAAAAAGGTAGTTGCATAATCAACAGTCCTTTGACTATTTTCTGTAAGTGCCTACAAATACTTCTCAAAATTCCTTTGAACTGCATCTATGTGAAGAAGTTGCAGTTTGTATTATAACAAACAATTGTCCCATATTATATCCCAAGTAAAAATGCACTCCATGTAAATTTTCATTGGTTTAGTTCCAGAAAAGGCCAACTAACTTCCAGGTGCCAGACTTTTCCAGACTACTCACAGACAAAGTTAAATTAAATTGGACATTATCCCACTTAACATTTGGTTGGCCCTGATTTGGCAAAGTTTAAGCACATTTCCTATATTTAAGGATTACTCAATGGAAGAACAGTCATCGTGATGTTCATTTTGAAAACATCTGTTGTCACATTTTCATTGACAGCTCAACCAAATCACCAAGCTGCTTATGTAAGTGAAATGTAGCTTCAAAGGTGGGTGGCCCTATTAGTTTTCAGGGAACTTGGAGCATCCCATTTCCTCCAGGGCAGTTAAAACCGACTGTGCAATCACAAACAAGTAGTTATTTCCTCCGGTAAGGAAGCATACGTGTTATGTTATCTCAGTATTTGCTGCCAAGGTTGGTGCAAAGTGTCCAATTGCCAATCTTGATCAACTTGTCTTATCCAGTGGCACATTGACCTGTAACATGGTTTTATAGTTACACACTATTAATGAGATATGTTCCAAGAAAAGGTTTCCACGGTGATCCCTTGAATATCACGGTTTCACTACATCACAGATTTTATTCTGGGTTTTTTAAAAAAAAAAATTTATTACATTTTTTGTGTAAATTCATAAAAATGTGAAAATCCTCACAAAAACTCGTAAGCGGAAGTATATATATATATATATATATATATATATATATATATATATATATATATATATATATATATATATATATATATATATATACACATACACATACCTACATACATATATACATATACATATATACTTAGCAGTTTTTCGTTTATCGCGGCCTTGTCTGGTCCACATTAACTGCGATAATCGAGGGATTACTGTATTTATATTTTGCAACATATTATTGTTATGTCTTTGATTGATCAGATCCAATTTTTTTAGACAAAAAACTATCTGCACAACACTATTTTTTTAATCAATCTGTTTTCATTTTCATATAATCCTACCAAATGACAATGTCCATTGTCCAATCACTAGAGCTATTTTTACACCACTCACATGCTCCTTGTGGACTATTTTATCATCATAGACACCATCTTGGTGATTCTTAGTCTACAGTTTGATGGATTAGGTGACACATACTGTATCCAATAGGGCAAATCCTATATAGCCCTTGGAAATAATCAACTAAAAATAGTAAAGGAGAGCGGGTTAAAATATTTCACCAAGATTAAACTGTTACGTGAGTCCCAGATGATTGTTATTTATTTATTTATTTTCCACACAAAGCTTTCTATTGTGATATTCTGGTGTGTGAATTTTAGCCGCAGTTAAGACCAGTCACCCCTTTTTAGGAGAGGCAGACAGCGCATTAGCAGGGATTAGAAATGGCTCTGTGGTAAGTGATTCACTTGACTCTGTTGCGCAACTACAGATGACAGAATGTTATAGGACGTTACTGTTGCTGTTGTTGTTGTTTTTTGCCTAAGCCCCAGTTGTGGGTCGCGCTTGTAGTACAGTATGTTTATCTCTTCTGATTAGCCGGACCTTTCTGCTTAGAGTACGTGTTTTACAGCATGGGTTGTTTGTCGTAATGTGGATGTCGTCCGTCCGTCTGTTCAGGGGCAGTCCGGGACGTACACCTCAGGGTTGATGACCTTGTTGTGGAAAATGTTTGTGGCATGTCAGCCTGTCGCAGTATGCAATAAGTCAATTAATTGTGTAGTAAATGAAAATGAGGTTGGTACGTTTGCCCGTCGCGCTTGAGACTCGAGCCACTTGAGTCCATGTGTGTCAAAGTGGCGGCTCGGGGCCAAATCTGGCCAGCTGCATCATTTTGTGCGGCCCGGGAAAGTAAATTATGAGTGGCGTTTTTCTGTTTTAGGATCAAATTAAAATGAAGTATAGATGTATATTAAATTTCCAGATTTTTTCCCATTTTAAATCAGTAATTTCATCAATTCGTCGGTGTTTTTAGTTCAAAAATCATATTGTAAAATTTAGAAATATATATGAAAAAAGCTAAAATAACCAATTTTTTAAATATAATTTAAGAGTGTATATTAAATTTCCAGATTTTCTCCCCCTTTTAAATCAATAATTGTAATTTTGTAATAAATTTTTCTGTGTTTATAGTTAAAAAATCATTTTGTCAAATTTATAAATATATATGAAACGGCTAAAATTACCTTTTTTTTAGATCTATTATGAAGAGTATAGATGTATAATAAATTTCCACATTTTCCCCCTTTTAAATCAATAATTGTCATTTTTTAATCATTTTTTCCTGTGTTTTTAGTTCAAAAATCATATTATAAAATCTAAAAATATATATAAAAAAGGTGAAATAAACATTGTTTTAGATCTATAAAAACTGAATATTCATGGCCTTTAATCCAGTTCATTTAATCCATTTATAAAAAAAAAATCTAAATATTATATCTAAAATGGTCATTAAATGCATTGATAGTTAACAATAGCAATTGAATTTGGTCCAGATGTTTTTCTCAAAACTGAATATGAAAAAATACACAATAACATCCAATGACAGCCTGTTGAGTAATGTCTAACCTTTAATATAGAACATTTCTTAATCATTGTTTATTTCCATGTCCCAAATTCTTTGGCTTAACACTTATGTAGTGATTCACATTTATTTTGGGTGCACTCCATATTTTGCAAATGTCAACACAACAAATTGACTGTGTTATACCAAGTGTTTTAAACAATAATCCTGATGAATGACATTACTTTTAGGCACTTGAACCCTCTTCAATCCCATAATACACACTAATAACGTCATATACTAAAATAGACTAAGTTATGAGGGGGCAAACAGAGCTTCCACTCAGGTTGCATGCTTCCTTCCTTCCCCACACAGAAGAACATTTCAAAGCTCCTGAATAATTAAGTAGCATGAATGGGGGGGGGGGGATGTAGGTCAGCTCCAGAAGACAAGTGCATCCCACAGTTTTATTTCCTGCTACTTGTCATGGGAAGTGAATTGCAAGTGGGCTTTCATAACACTGCCAATACTCGGGAGAGACGCTAGCATCATTTCAGACCTCAACCGTCAGCATGTTTTCACACCGTGTCTTAAGGGGTTCAGACGTGTCAAAATAGGCGTCTCATTTTGTGCACCACTCTTTTACAAATGACCTTATGTGCCAGTTATTTGGTTATATTGTAACGATATTCCGGGGGAAAATGTGGAGGTCTGGGTAGCTAGTTTCTTTTGTTTTTGGGGTATTGCAGTTTACTCACCCAACAATGTGTTTATGCTAATGTAGAAGTTTCGCTCAAATTATTAATGTAGTTTGTTTTTGTGAAATTCTTCCAAGGCTATAGCGAGTTACCGTATTTTCAGAACTCTAAAGCGCACCACATTATAAGGCGCACCCTTGATTTTTGATTTTTTTCCATATATAAGGTGCACTGGAATATAAGGCGCACTGGGATATAAGGTGCACTGGCATATAAGGCGCACTGGAATATAAGGCGCACTGGAATATAAGGTGCACTGGAATATAAGGTGTCCTGGAATATAAGGCGCACTGGAATGTAAGGTGCACTGGAATGTAAGGCGCACTGGAATGTAAGGCGCACTGGAATATAAGGCGCACTGGAATATAAGCCGCCCTGTCTATTTTGGAGAATATTTAAGACTTAAGTGTGCCTTATAGTCGTGAAACTATGTTGTTTTGGATGATATTGACGTACTGTTGGAAAAACTACGTCTGGCGATGGAGACCAGTCAATCCTAATCATATTCAACCGAATATTGATATGATTCAAAATAATACCATATTTACATTTGCTGGACTTAACACACATGGAAAATCACTATATGACTAAAATCACAAGACTGAAAATAAGCATTAATCATTAAGATGTTAAGTGAATTAATCCCACCCACAGTTACCTCAATCTTAACCTTAACCAATCTTAATCTTAATCTTAATTTCATACATACAAACCCTTCAATACCATTTCACTCAATTTCGACTGTTATTTTCAAACCCACAGAACAAGTTCTTCATTTAAACATCAAACCTAGCTAATAAAATATTTAACTTCTTTCTTTAATAATCAGCAGTAGAACATACAACACACTTGTTATTAAACTTTTGCAATATTCTCACGCGTTAAGTCATCCCACTGTACATAAACCAACATTTCATCAGTTTTATTTGCCAAATTATAATACATAGAGTTACATAGATATTACATCACATTATCTAAGCCTCAAAGCCATTCAATGTAATTTTTTCAAGGGACAAAATCCCAGCACAGATCCAAATAATAAAATGATAATGATAAGACTTTTAGATGGAATTTTGTCTTATATTTCAATCATAAACAGATTTTTGATAGAATTAACATTGAAAATCATTTAAAAATGTATGACTACAATGTTGATAGCGAACATTTAGGTTCTTAAAACAAAAAAAGGAGCTAAACAAAGCCTAAAATCCTTCCATATGAGGATTTCTTCAGCCATTTCACAATTCAGTGTGAAGACGGACAGTATACTTGTAATGAGGTATTGACTACTGGATGCCGAAGCCCACTTCAATCTGTGGAAAGCTCCAAAAAGTGGCTACGTAAAGCATACTAGAGTGAGAGAGTGAGGTGATTGAGTTCATCTCCGCAGTTGGCTACGAGCCAGTAGCTTGCCCGTGGGTGTTTGTAGTAGTTCCAGTCCATGTGTTTAGCCTCTCATCTGTAAGGCCCCATTTGCCTCAGAGTCTATGTCAAAGCTCCTTTCATTGTTCTGTTCCCCTTGTCTTGATTCAGTTTTTTTCTACTGGTCCTTAGCAGCTTCTGTGTCTGCTGTACTTTGTTTTTTTCTCAGGGGAATGTCGGTGGAATCTTTGTGTCTTAAAATGCTGCCAGATTTACTCAAACTAACATCTCATGCTCGTAATCTAAAAATGTAATAACGTAGTGTGATATTAGTGTCGTGCGAATCATCACCTCGTTTGTGTTGTTTGAAAGGTGAAAAGGAAAATATTTCCCTTCCGATATTTTATAGCTGACAGAGTGTACTTTTAAAGTCAAAGGCTTCCCAAACTGGGTAATGTCATTGTGTTCTGTGTTTGACTTGGATATGATTTGTTGTGTGAATTCTGTTGAAACGTTATTGGGAAGCCAGATCTACAGTTACTATAGGAAAAACAATGGATTGAAAATGTTAAGAATAACTCCCAATAAGTCTCATTTTCCTCTAACACCACTTATCCTTTTTGGGCATTTTTATTTGTGTACTCTGTCTATCCATTACACAAATTCTAGCCATGTCTACACCCCGAATTCTTGTGGGACCAATGGAAAATAATTTAGCATGATCTATTTGTATCCTCTATATTTATATTCCCCTACATCTAAAAGATGGACATTCATTTTCCAGAAACAGGCTGACATAAAAAGGATTAATCAAGATGGCTATCAATTTGGGACAGTATTTTTGCTAGCTCCCCAGCACAATTAAAGCTATAGCGATGTTCTAGGCAACATACACTGATAATATGTCATTTGTTCTGTAGTAATTATAAGTTTAATGTACGTATTTGTATTAAATTGCTCTTCCCTTTTCTATATTCACATGCAGGGTGCTGGATTAAGGAAGCAAAGCATCATGCACAGACAACCCATCTGCTTGGAAACCACAGCAACTTCCTGCCTGTAGAGGAAGAGGCCGTGCCAGGATGTCCTCTCATCCCCAGTCTGTGCCACCAGGCCGGAGGACGATGGACACGCGGCACCTGCCAAACCCAGCCACCTTACCTTTGCAACTCCAGAGGGCACACACGGTAAGATCCACAATTTAAAGCTAAATTAAAGTTTGGTCCCTTTTGGTCGCCGGTCGGATGGTGACAGAGAGTTTACTGTTGAAACCAGCTCTCAAAATTATACTCATGAGAGAGAGTTTAATATCTAAGTATTGTTTAATATCTAAGTATTGTTTAACATCCAAGTACTGTTTAACATCCAAGTACTGTTTAATATCCAAGTACTGTTTAATATCCAAGTGCTGTTTAATATCTAGGAAATGTTTAATATCCAAGTACTGTTTAATATCCAAGTACTGTTTAATATCCAAGTACTGTTTAATATCTAAGGACTCTTTAATATCCAAGGACTGTTTAATATCCAAGGACTGTTTAATATCCAAGGACTGTTTAATATCCAAGGACTGTTCAATATCCAAGGACTGTTCAATATCCAAGGACTGTTTAACATCCAAGTACTGTTTAACATCCAAGTACTGTTTAACATCCAAGTACTGTTTAACATCCAAGTACTGTTTAACATCCAAGTACTGTTTAATATCCAAGTACTGTGTAATATCCAAGTACTGTTGAAACCAGCTCTCGAAATTATATTCATGAGAGTTTGATACCTAAATATACTTGGATATTAAACAGTACTTAGATATTAAACTCTCTCTCTTAGATATTAAACTCTCTCTCGTGAATATAATCTTGAGAGCTGGTTTCAACAGTAAACTCTGTCACCATTTGACCGGTGACCAAAAAGACCGGCGACCAAAAAGACCGGCGACCAAAAGGACCGGCGACCAAAAGGACCGGCGACCAAAAAGACCGGCGACCAAAAAGACCGGCGACCAAAAAGACCGGCGACCAAAAGACCGGCGACCAAACGTCGGAGCACCCACACAAGACATTGTAGACCTAGTTAAAAAAAACTGGAGCCACAAACAGGAAAGTCCACAAGGTAGCAGTCATCAAGCTGACCTGTTTGACAGTGACTGCCTCCAGCCAATTTCACTTGTGATTTTCTTTAGAAAGATCCCCTCTCACTCTCCAGTTCCTCATTAGTGGTTTGAAGTTTGGCATTGTCATTGTGAAGAGGATTGTTTCTATACACAAATCCTAATTATCAAGATTATGTCCTAGATATCAGTGGCACCGTCATCATCCCTGATGTTTCTTCTTCTGTTTGTGCTTTTACATGGCTGGAGATTAATTGTATCTTTACAAAGTTCTCCCCGTCGTTAATCTCCAAATTGTTTTCTCCTTCGGAAGAATGTTGATGAGTAACGAGGTCTGGATATTGCCGAATATTATTTTTCATGCCGATGACTGTGACTCGTTGCTTCTCAAGGCCAACCAACACTGATGCCTTATTAAAGTAATATTCAAATTTACATCAGCCCAATTAGATTTTACCAAATGCAAAACTAAGTCAAGGTTGTAAAGTCATTTTTTTCCCTTCCAGTTTCACTATTAAATGATGTTTTATGTGCATATGTTACTGTTAGAGCTATAATTAGATAGTGTTATAGTATTGTTGTAGGTGGGCTTGAATGTTTTGTTGCTTTAGGCTGTGTTCTGTAGAAAGTTTGTATTCTGACAGCAAAGTACTGATCTTGCCTCAATGGATTTTCATCTTTGTCCTTGGAATTTTTTATTATTATTTTTTTTTTAACTGCTATTTCGATTCTCTGATTTAATCAGTATGATGTTGTAATTCTTACTATGATCCTGGTGACTGGTTCTTACCAAATTTGGTGCATGGTGATTTGTGTCTGCTTTATTCATGTAGCGATTAATGTTTATACGTTTTTTTTGTATTATCTTCCATAGGAAGTTGGAATGATGGACTACCACTCCCATCATGCCAGAGACTACAGCTCGCATCTGGCTCAGCCTCATCGCCGTCGACCCTCGTTGCTTTCTGAGTTCCAACCTGGAAATGAGAGGTAAACCCACCATGTTCAATTAATCCTAATCACTTTCTAAAACATATAGAAATTATGGATTATATTTACTAACCCAATAAAATACAGCGGATCCCTTCGTGGTTTGGCATTGGCGGAGTTGCTTATTCACAAAATAGATCTTTTTTAATTAGCCTTCTTGTGTTTTTTTAACCCCTCTACATTAAGGGTGTCAGACTCGGGTTTGTTGGCGGACCATTTTAGATATAATAATTATTAGATTTTCTTTTTATATAAATGGATTAAAAGAACTGGATTAAAAGCTCTGAATTTTCCGTTTTTCATAGATCTAAAACAATATTTATTTTAGCTTTTTTCAATAAATTTTTAGATTTTACAAACTGATTTTTGAACTGAAAACAGAAAAAAATGATAAAAAATTACAATTATTGATTTAAAAGGGGAAAATCAGGAAATTTAATATACATATATACTCTGCATTTGAATTTGATCCTAAAACAGAAAGTCAATACTCATGATTGACTTTCCCGGGCCACACAAAATGATGCAGCGGGCCAGATTTGGCCCTCGGGCCGCCACTTTGACACCTGTCCTATGTAACAATACAACTTCTCCATTATAACACCTTATGAAAGATCAGTTCATTCTCCCAAACTTAAACCTTTCCCATACCCCTGTTTTTTACGGATAATATCACTCCATAAATTACAATATTTCACCATTCGCTTAACAATTCCGACCATAACATGTCTCATAATTCATATCCAATCATGCTCGAGTGTAGCGCCTGTTGTATTAACATGCAACATCTCTTGCTAACACAATAATCAAATGCATATACAAGCATGTATAATTTACATTCAGGGCTTATTTGTATTCATTTATTTTCGAATATGCACCACTTAGTTTTCTTTGATTGGGAGTGGAGACTCTTTGTAAGATGTACAGATGTTACCCTTTTGGAGATTTCCAGACAAACATTGACATGCTTTCACAGTAACACGCTACTATCAGCACACATAATCTCTATTCTCGCTGTAATCGGAGCCCAGTCGACAACAATCGAATGGACGGAGCTGGTTGTTAGGTGTCGGTGTTTCTGTTATTTTTTTTCTTTCCCCCTTCTTTCCTCCCCCACCCTTATTTATGCACATCTCGTTCTCTCATCCTCCAGACAAATCCTCCCCGGGGATCAGATTATTCTGCACGCTCACGAGAGGAGGAAATAAAATAGGGAGATAGAAGGGAGGGGTTTCAACTTGATGTGATTATGTAAGTGGCAGCCATCTATGAAGTTGGAGAAAGAATGCCAGTCAATGTAGAGTTGGGTTCAATTCCAACATCTGTCTATGCCACTAGAACTTTTGCCAGCTTTTTCTTTTTTCGTAGAAGGCTCTGGTTAACATGATTACCGTATTTTCGCAACTATAAGGCGCACTTAAAAGTCTTAAATTTTCTCCAAAATAGACAGTGCGCCTTATAATACAGTGCGCCTTATATATGGAAAAAAAGAAAACTAAAAACCAAACACAACCACTGTCGGATATTAAAAAAAACACAAACGCCTGAAATGAAACAACACTGTTAAATATGCCATCTTAGTTTACAAAATCTTCCATGATATAGCTCCTCCCCCACTGCAAGATTTTTTACAAAAAAATCCCAAACATCAACAACAGCTGGCTCTAGAGGTGACTGTAAAGTAGTGAGTGCTTCATACCTGGAAGTCAATAGCAATTACCGTATTTTCACCACTATAAGGCGCACTTAAAAGTCTTAAATTTTCTCCAAATTAGACAGTGCGCCTTATAATCCAGTGCGCCTTATATATGGAAAAAACAGAAAACCAAAAACGAAAAACCACCACTGTTGGACATTAAAAAAAACACAAACGCCTAAACTGAAACAATACTGTTAAATATGCAGATGCCATCTTAGTTTACAAAATCTTCTGTCATATAGCTCCTCCCCCAATGCAAGATTTTATACAAAAAAATCCAAAACCTCAACACTTGCTGGCTCTAGAGGTGACTGTACTTCATACCTGGAAGTCAATTGCAATTACCGTATTTTCACGACTATAAGGTGCACTTAAAAGTCTTAAATTTTCTCCAAAATCGACAGTGCGCCTTATAATACAGTGCGCCTTATATATGGAAAAAATGTCATCCATTGAGGGCGCGCCTTATAGTCGTGAAAATACGGTATATGAGATTTTCATCATGATTAAATAATGTCTTTCCTCTATTTTATGATACACTTATTTATTTATCTATTTACTATTTATTCCCTATGTCTAAAATGTCTTTTTCTGTGTCTGTATTCTCACCCAATGCCTACAATGCCTTTATGGCAAATATATAGCATTTTTACCTGCTGTTTTTTGGTTCCTTCAACTTTTATGATGCTATTTTCAAGAATAGGGAGATTTCCCCTATGTTTACTTTGCCTTAAATTACTCGGACAGACACTTTTATTTGACACAATCCTTGCCTCACAGGGGACAAGAGCAGCACATCCGCTACGAGCACATCTACTTACCGGAGCCGAGCGGTCATCCAGAGTTGGATTTTGGAGAAATCAAACGGCCTCGTTTAGAAGTGGGACCAGATTCTCTGATGAGACCTTCATCCCATCGGTCGCAGTTACCTCTCGGAGGACCCGAGGACCTCGCCAAGGTCGGTAAACTCTGTAAAAATAACCATATAAAATATAACCGGGGGGAATGCTTGATAGGAAAAGTGTTTTAGTCGACAAGAGAATTCACAGAAGGTTTGATTTGACAGGAAAAGGTTCACAATTTAGGGTCGGTCCACCCATAGTCTGCATCTGGCATGGTGATGTCATGTCAATGGGAGAATTTGTACCGCATCTGTGCACATTTTCCTTTAAGTGCGTGGGAGAATATAGTCCAAAATCGTGGTAATATGAACTGTTCCACATTATAGTGTATGAGAACTGGATTTTTATGCTTTGAAGGGCAACAAACTGACATCGTTTGGCTGTTAAATAAACGCAAATCCATTTTTATTTGAGTTACTTCACAGTTAAAAAGAGTATTACACGCCCTCCCCTCAATTTTAAATTAAATCAATTTCAGATTATGATCGTAATTCCTTTTTTAATGCCCGAAGATATGCAATTCCAATTTTCTTCATCTTTTTAATAGGCATTATTGCTTTTTCCGTCAAAACAACACATGATAATATTCGTCTTGGCCTAGCGGGAAACAGAGAAAGAACGTCCGTGTTTTAGTACGATATGTCAACTGTAGCGATTTTTGACAGTCAAGGAGACTGCAAAACATAATTATTAATAATAGATGTGACCTACATTTTATAAGGTTGGGAATGAAACTGCAGCTTCAAACTTCCCTGGTGCACTACAATACTGTAGAAGCGATATTCCTCTGACATTCCTGACACCATTTTTTAAAGAGAGAGAGAGCCTCAACTTGAATTACAAGTAGCAGCATTCATACATTCAAATATGGTAAAAATGTATTCCTGATGCTTTCAAATGTCAATTAGCCTGTCAAAGCAAATGCATGTCATTTTGACAGTCCTGTCAAATGCTATCACTCACTTATTGAAGTCAACCTAATGATGTGCTACACAAGTACATTTTAACATTTTTTTTCCACAAATTGGGACATATGAAAAATAATCACTGAGGGAGGAAAGCTCATTTTTTTGTAGTTATTTTCGATGAATGTTGGATTGGATTGGGTAACTTTATTCATCCCGTATTGAAGAAATTTCGTTGTCACAGTAGCAAGAGGGTGAGGATGCAGAAATAGGAAAGGCATTTTAGACATGAATAGATAGGTAATAAGTAAGTTAATAAATAAATACATGAATAGATATATAAATAAATGTGCGTGTTGCTGATATATATATATATATATATATATATATATATATATATATATATATATATATATATATATATATATATATATATATATATATATATATATATATATATATATATATATATATATACATATATATATACATATATATATACATATATATATACATATACATACACATAAATATATATAAGCACATAAATACATACACATACATATATAAGCACATATCTACATAAACATATATATTTATAGCAGCACATATATACATAAACATACATATATAAGCACATATATACATACACATATAAGCACATATATATACATGCAAATACATATATCTAAACCTATATATACGTACACATACATATATACAAGCACATATACACATACACACATAAGCACATATACACACATATATAAGCACATATATAAGCACATAGATGTACATGCATGCATACGGTAGGTCTTAAAACACATTTTTTTTGTTAATGTTTTTTTTAATAAGCCTTTTGGGCTAATAAACAATTTTCTTCATTTCAGGACCGAGGAAATTCAATGGGAAAGCTAGAACCCATCTCCCCTGTGAGCCCTGCACACTTGGACCCTGATTTGGATCTGGTGCCAGCCCGCTTTTCCAAGGAAGAGCTGATCCAGAATATGGACCGGGTCGATAGGGAGATCACCATGGTAGAACAGCAGATCTGCAAGCTTCGCAAAAAACAGGTTGGTAATAGACATGATTACGTTCACTTCGTTTTCCATAATAAGATCAACAATTGTTGAAAAATTTATATTTAGATATTTTTCAGGTTTTAAAAAAAAACATTGATCAAAAATACTTTCTAGGGTTGGGTTGACTTTAATAAACAGGGAATCTTTAATGGGAGACTTAAGTGCTTGGAGCATCAATCTTAAAATACAGCTTGCTTGCTTTCATGTCAAGTGATAAATCGTTTGCTGTAAAGACGGATGGCCGCAATCCACATCTGTGGCCATCCCGTTTTGGATGATCTAGGCCAAACTCCAATTTAGGCGACGTCCAATTCATCTTAACTGGGACGACTGACTTTCAATACTCGCGTTTAAGTGCCGTTGATGCCATTAGCATTGAATGATGGCTTTCAGCCCTTTTTGTCAAAATGAGCCATGTCAACACAATTGAGCAGCCTTTAAAGGGCTAACAGCTATAAAAATACCGTATTTTCACGACTATAAGGCGCACTTAAAAATCTTAAATCTTCTCCAAAATAGACAGTGCGCCTTATAATCCAGTGCGCCTTATATATGGGAAAAAAACAGAAAACCAAAAACGAAAAACCACCACTGTCGGATATTTTAAAAAAACACAAACGCCTGAACTGAAACAATACTGTTAAATATGCAGATGCCATCTTAGTTTACAAAATCTTCCATCATATAGCTCCTCCCGACTGCAAAATTGTATACAAAAAAAAATCCAAAACATAAACAATGGCTGGCTCTAGAGGTGACTGTAATGTAGTGAGTGCTTCATACCTGGAAGTCAATAGCAATTACCGTATTTTCACGACTATAAGGCGCACTTAAAAGTCTTACATTTTCTCCAAAATAGACAGTGCGCCTTATAATACAGTGCGCCTTATAATACAGTGCGCCTTATAATACAGTGCGCCTTATAATACAGTGCGCCTTATAATACAGTGCGCCTTATAATACAGTGCGCCTTATAATACAGTGCGCCTTGTAATACAGTGCGCCTTATAATACAATGCGCCTTATAATACAGTGCGCCTTATATATGGAAAAATGCCATTCATTGAGGGTGCGCCTTATAATGCGGTGCGCCTTATACTCGTGAAAATACGGCATTCCAACTTGTTACGAAATTCCAACTTGTGAAATCTGCATTAACCATATTTTCCCACCTGTAATAACAAAACACTTAGAGTTTTATTAGCCATGGCTAGAATCAATTTTTTCTATCGTCTTGCCTTTTTACTGGTTCATGCAGAAAATGCCATGCTGTCCTCTGGGCAGCTGCCTTCCTTTTCTACCCTTGTCTTCACTTTTTTTTTTTTATTTAGGGGGAAAGTAGGTTAAAAATACATAGCGCTATAAATAACATTTTCCCCTGGGGAGGAGTTGGATTATAGCAGAGGGTTTTTTGGGAGCGTTGAAGTACTTGCATCCCTTCCACTCTGTCATCCTTTTGGCTGCTTGCCATGTTTAGTCCAGAAACGGTTTTGGCTGTTTAGGAAAGCTGAAAAAATGTGTGCACCAACGTTTTATTTTACACCTTGTTCAAGGCACAAAGCAGTTTGTGTCCTTTCATGCTCAGTGGCCATGTATGAGCTGCACGCTATGTCACCGTCTACCCTTGGAGTCATATGTGATTTATTGTTACAATCAGTTGTGCTTACAAATACCCAAAAAAATGTCAAGGGGAAAAAATATGGCCTTGTTTGTTACATTTATTTATTTATGATTATTATTTTTTTACTGGATCTCAGTGCAGCTAGTCCTCATTATTCAAATCCATGCACCTAAATAATTCAACACAATAATGGGAAGGGGAAAATCTCACATTAATTGTTACAATAGGTTGTGCTTATAAATACGCCAAAAAAATGAAGGACAAAAATATGGCCTTGTTAGTTACATGTATTTATTTATTTTTATTTTTTTGCTGGATCTTAGTGTAGTAGTCCTCATTATTCAAATCCCTGTACCTTAATAATTCAACGCAATAATGGGGAGGGGGGGAAAAATCAAATTAAATGTTACAATCAGTTGTGCTTACAAATATGCCAAAAAAAGTGAAGGGGGAAAAATATGGCCTTGTTAGTTACATTTATTTGTTTATTTTTTTACTGGATCTCAGTGCAGTAGTCCTCCTCATTCAAATCCCTGTACCTAAATAATTCAATGCAATAATGGGAAGGGGAAAAACACATTAATTGTTACTTAAAAATACACAAAAAAGTGAAGGGGAAAAATATGACTTGTGAGTTACATTTATTATTATTATTTTTATTTTTTTACTGGATCTCAGTGCAGTTAGTCCTCATTATTAAAATCCACCTACCTAAATAATTCAATGCATTAATGGGAAGGAGAAAAAAAATGACATTAATTGTTACTTAAAAAATACGCCAAAAAAGTGAAGGGGAAAAAATATAGCCTTGTTAGTTACATTTAATTTATTTTTTACTGGATCTCAGTGCAGCTAGTCCTCATTATTCAAATCCCTCTACCTAAATAATTCAACGCAATAATGGGAAAGGGAGAAAAAAAATCACATTAATGCCCATGTTGAATCACTCCCACAGTCAGCTTGTGTAATACAGCTTTTCAGCATGGATTTGATCATTTAGGGTATTAATAGCTCAAATTAATTATTTTGCACAGCTAAAACATGAAAGGAGATGATCTCTTGCACTTGCTTGACTTTATTAAGTGTGAAAAGGCTGGAAAAGTTGACGACAAAATGCATCGTGTGCTGAAAATCATTAGAAAACAACTTGTTTTAAGTTGAATTTTTTTACTGGATGCTTTTGATGCTTTTTTTCACGGCGTGTACTTTTGCCTCAGTACATTTTCAATCTTTTTTTTATGTTCTAATCACATGTGAAGCATCTCTGTTTACTGACTGTTGAGGTAACAATTTGATTAACAAGGCTCTGGAGAGTTAGTTTGTATTACTGCTATTAGGCTCTGTAGTGTTGTTGTTTTTTTTTTGCTTGAGAACTCTTGATGAAGCTTCATGTAACAGACTCAAAAATGCATTGCATTTATTATTTTCCCCCTAAAAGATTTTTTATGTGTGTCTTTGTTACAGCAACAGCTGGAGGAGGAGGCAGCCAAACCTCACGAGCCAGAGCGGCCCATTTCCCCTCCACCCAGCGAGGCTAAACACCGCAGTTTGGTGCAAATTATCTACGATGAAAACAGGGTTAGTGAAATAAATGCCCATATTATCTTTTTACAACAAAACAAAGGCAGTAGCTTACGTTATGAATTGTTTTTACTGCACAATATCTGTTGTGTATGTCCATTCGCATAAGGTTGCATCCAAATTATTATCACAATGCGGTGGTAAAGTGTTAAGACAGTCGGGCCCAACGTTATGAGATCGAGGGTTTGATCCCAAGTCCGAATCATGTTCTCCCCAGGCTTGTGTGGGTTTCCTCACACATCCAGGCAATGTTCCCTCTAATTTTTTGTTGGTTTGGGTAGAAAGGCAACCTCCCTGAGCGCATTGAGTACCAGTTTGAGTGACATCATCATTGCTCGTTATGGGCAAACCAGTATCACACCTGCCATGAGCAGGTGTTTGTCAATATTCCCTCTAATTTTTCATGTAAAACATGCTGTAAAACACGAAAAACATTGGGGTGTGTTAAGTAGTAAAACTTGAAAATTCGGTATAACTACAACTTTATGCCCTCTTGTGTAATATTCTTACGCCTTACTGTTCTAAAATGATATGACTAAAGAGTCAAAAAGCGCTTTCTAATAGCTAATAATGTTAGCATAGGCCAGGGGTGGGCAAACTTTTGGTTCCAGGGGCCACATTGACTTTAAACATTTGACAGATGGGCGGGGTCAGCACAAGATAGGATACATATAAAAAAGTGCATCTGTTAACAGTACATATGAAACATAAACAAAAAAATAGGACTAAAGTATTAACATACTCATCATTAAAGTAAAAAGTATAAAGTACAAAGTAAAGT
Organism: Stigmatopora nigra; assembly: GCF_051989575.1. Classification (NCBI taxonomy): domain Eukaryota; kingdom Metazoa; phylum Chordata; class Actinopteri; order Syngnathiformes; family Syngnathidae; genus Stigmatopora; species Stigmatopora nigra. The sequence continues at coordinate 15,943,972 of NC_135511.1, read as the reverse complement.
AAAAAGGAATGTATTAAGAAATATTCAAATGTCATTTAAAAAAGGATAGAGGGGTTGTAAAACACCAAAAACAACCCTGCGACCCTTGTGAGGATTATCGGTATGGAAAATGAATGAATGGGGTTGTTAGGAAATCCTTTAATATCTATGGCTATCAATGTCATGCATGAATAAATTTAATTCTACGTGCATACTTTATGAAGTATAATAACATGGCCATCTTTTATGCTTCTTTTTTTGTTCGATTTAGTTCTTTTCAATAAATAATGAATTGGTTATGGAAATATGAAGGCTGTATTATAAATGGTACTTTCTTTGTAAGTGCACTTTGACAAATGATTAAATGCAAATGTAATGTAATTTTAGGTTTAGTGTATATATGGTAATTAGGGGAATATTTTAGCCATTTCTACGGAAATAAGGGATTTAATCAGTGTGGGACTTTGCTGAGTAATCATTAGCGGGAGAAGAAAAAATAGGAACACTTTGATCTCTGCATTTTATGCCTTCACTCGTAATCTAAATGTCTTTGTATGCAGTTTTAGTTGCTTTCAGCCTTTCTCGCCTTAAGGCTATGACATCACAGTTGAAGTAAAGGTTTTAAAGCATGATAATGTGTCCAGTTGACACAAAATATTAAAGATCATATAATGAAACACATTGCATTTTAGAGTCGCTGATAGGCCAAATACCATATTTTCACGACTATATGGCACATTTAAATTTTCTCCAAAATAGACAGTGCGACTTATAATCCAGTGCGCCTTATATATGGAAAAACAGGAAAACCAAAAAATGAAAAACCACCACTGTCGGGTATTAAAAAAAACACAAACGCCTGAACTGAAACAATACTGTTAAATATGCAGATGCCATCTTCCATCATATAGCTCCTCCCCCACCGCAAGATTTTATACAAAAAAAATCCAAAACATCAACAATGGCTGGCTCTAGAGGTGACTGTAAAGTAGTGAGTGCTTCATACCTGGAAGTCAATAGCAATTGCCGTATTTTGACGACTATAAGGTGCACTTAAGTCTTACATTTTCTCCAAAATAGACAGTGCGCCTTATAATAAAGTGCGCCTTATAGTCGTGAAGATATGGTATGTGAAAAAGGCCACATTTATTTATTCACCTGCAAATCAATAAATGCAAGCTTTTGCATTATGCGTCTATTGCTCCAATTTAGCATGTGTGGAATGGCTTTAGCTAAATAATCACACAACTTTACTCAAGTCGTTTGGGATGTGGACAGTGGGGAAGGTGGGAGTTGAACTGATAAGATTGATGTTGATGTTCATATGTACTGGCAGATGTCTGTCCTTACCTTACCTCACTCTACTCCTAAAATAGCTCTCATGGAGTCTGTATACTTCATCCTTTGCATCTTTTAATGCAGGATCAGCTTGGCTGTGAGCATTAAGCAAGCGTCCTATAGTAACATGTTTGTTTTCTTTCGAAATATGTCATATAGTTAAAAATAAATGCAAAAAAATGTTTTGCAAAAGACTGATGGTTAAAATACCGTATTTTCACGACTATAAGGCGCACTTAAAAGTATTACATTTTCTCCAAAATAGACAGTGCGCCTTATAATCCAGTGCGCCTTATATATGGAAAAAACAGAAAACCAAAAACCAAAAACGAAAACCCACCACTGTCTGATATTAAAAAAACATTAACGCCTGAACTGAAACAATACTGTTAAATATGCAGATGCCATCTTAGTTTACAAAATCTTCCATCATATAGCTCCTCCCCACGGCTCGATTTTATACAAAAAAAATCCGAAACATCAACAATGGCTGGCTGTAGAGGTGACTGTAGTGAGTGCTTCATACCTGGAAGTCAATAGCAATTACTGTATTTTCACGACTATAAGGCGCAATTAAAAGTCTTAAATTTTCTCCAAAATAGACAGTGCACCTTTTAATACAGTGCGCCTTATATATGGAAAAATGTCATTCATTGAGGGTGCGCCTTATAATGCGGTGCGCCTTATAATGCGGTGCGCCTTATAGTCGTGAAAATACGGTAGTTCTTGTGTTGAAATAAAATAGATCAACATTTAATTCAACAATTAGACAAATACAATACTGTGACATCTACAATCCTCACAGACAGGAGGAATAAAAGGTTTAAAAACAGCAAAGTGCATGTTAACCTTTTTGCACTGGTGGCCTTACCTTTTATCCTTTCACATATTAAGTGTCATGCTGCCTTTGCTGCTACCTCTGAAGGAGATAATTGCTGGGTCAACTTCACTCCCCCATTATGTGTCACTAGGATTCATACAGCAAAGCGATAATGACAAAAAAAAACATGCTTGGCTTCTAACTGTAGCTTGACAGAGGCTACAATGCATGTTTTTAATTGTCGCTATGTATGTAAGTCATTTATTAGATGTTTTTCTATGAAAAATAACAAAAGCCCATTTAAAGCATACTGAATTGGCTTGGGTTTTTGACTTACACTATCTTTTATATGCTTATATACTTAGGAAAAGTGTTTTTTTTTGTTTTTTTGTTGCTTCTATGTTAGAAAAAGTGATGGGCTAAAAGCTCTAATAATAGTCAATGTATCCATCTCTTCATCCAGCTGGCTCCATTGGAGTCTAAGCGTTCAAGTGAGTGTGCTCACTGTGTTGTCATGGTGATGACTGAGGTGCAGGCAGCCGGCTAATCTAGTACTTCTGGTTGTGTTCTTTTTATTTTTTCCCAGAAAAAGGCAGAAGAGGCTCATAGGATACTGGAAGGACTTGGACCTAGGGTGGAATTGGTGAGTTCTGTTATATTATTCATTATTGGGTTTATTTGTCAAAATTGAACTGCTTCGGTTGCGGTAAAAGTGTTGCTAAAGAAAACCAAAGATCGGAAAAATCTGGAGATGTTTTCTAGGGATGTGTTTTAAAAATAGAAAGGCAATGTTTTTTTTTATTTATATTTTGTTATTGATTATTTAGGGTGGGTTTATTGTCAAAAGTCAACATTCATCCGTTTACATGGTGAATTTAGCCATCCATGGTTAAGTAGCATATTAACTAGGTTATGTCTATTAATTAGAGCGGCGTCTCCATTGACTATTTTAAGAACTGTTTGCAATTATTCAAGTCACACATTTATCTGTCACAAGGCAGTACATCCATTCTGATGTACGTATTCTTCTGTTTCCATGCTAGTAAAGAATTGAATAGTACTGTGAAAATGTTCTCATTTCTTTCAGCCGTTGTACAATCAGCCTTCTGATACCAAGCAGTACCATGACAACATCAAAATGTAAGTCAACTCTTATGTATGTGCCTTCATATTCAAATGAGATGGGTAATATTTCATGGTTACAGGCTTGGTGATAGAATACATTAAATATACAAGTCAAGCCAAATGAATAAGTTAGAATTGTTCTGCATTATTGTCAGACTTTTTTCAGGTGTAAAAGATAGTTTTCAAATACCGTATTTTCACAACTATTAGGCGCACCCTCAATGAATGAAATTTTCCCCATATATAAGGCGCACTGGATTATAAGTCGCACCCTCAATGAATGGCCCATTTAATTTTTTTCCATATATAAGGCGCACTGGATTATAAGGCGCTATGTCTATTTTGGAGAAAATTTAAGACTTTTAAGTGCGCCTTATAGTCGTGAAAATATGTTAATTGTGTAATGTAAGGCTTTATAAAGGACTATCATCAATATTTTTTATGGTATTAGATTTACCGGGTTGATCAAATGAGACCTTTAATGTTTTTTTTGGTCTGTTTGTCTTCTGAGAACTGTGCAATTGGAAAATAAACTTGAATGAATGTTTTTTTTCTACACTATTGCATTTTTAAATAAGATTCCTTCTGCTGGAATGTGCATGTCTTTCCCAATCAAAGCACGATTAAACATGCCTTCAAGATAAAATGTATTATTAATTTTGCCATGGCTCAGTCGTAGAGTAAACGTTCTAAAACCAAGTAGTTGTGGGCTCGACCCCCCACACCCTGGTGACCATGTCACAAGGTCTTAAACAAGATACTGAACCCCATGTTGAAGTAGTGTCAATGCACTTTGAGTAACTAGAAGGTACAAGAGTGCTGTGCAAGTGTAAGACCATTAAAGCACCAGCTTGTTTTTCTCGAGTTGTCACATCCATTTTTCATATTGTTTGACTCTGTTGCTACTACCATCATTTGCTTGTCTATGTTTGGAGCTTTCACTCAGTGTTTGGATATGCTTGGCGTAATAGACTTGAGGATTCCACTTGTATCGTAGATAATGTTGGCAAATGAAGAGATTATCCGTTGTTTATTTGTGCAGTGTTTAAATCTTACCGTATTTTCCCGACTATAAGGCGCACTTAAAAGTCTTAAATTTTCTCCAAAATAGACAGTGCGCCTTATAATCCAGTGCGCCTTATATATGGAAAAAAACAGAAAACCAAAGACGAAAAATCACCACAGTCGGATATTAATAAAACACAAACGCCTGAAATGAATACTCAATACTTCTAAATATGCAGATGCCATCTTAGTTTACAAAATATTCCATCATATAGCTACTCCCCCACTGCAAGATTTTATACAAAAAAATCCAAAACATCAACAATGGCTGGCTCCAGAGGTGACTGTTAAGTAGTGAGTGCTTCATACCTGGAAGTCAATAGCAATTACAGTATTTTCACCACTATAAGGCACACTTAAAAGTCTTATATTTTCCCCAAAATATACAGTGCGCCTTATAATCCAGTGTGCTTTATATATGGAAAAAATGTCATTCATTGAGGGTGCGCCTTATAATGCGGTGCGCCTTATAGTCGTGAAAATACGGTACCTTGTTTTGGTATTGCATCTTGCCACATAGATCTTACAAGTAGGATTTTTTTTTTTTTACTCGACTGTTACGACCTGCTCAGTTAAATTGACTAATGTGGAATAAGATTACATTAATCAGCAGGGAGTGTGACCTTACAATTGACAGATTAAGTGTCAGGAATAAAACTCTTGTCTCGCAGAAAAGAAAGAGACAAAGCAGAGCTGCTGCTTAAGGAGATTACTGGCCTCGACCTTTATTTGAAGAACTGCAAAGACGAGTTTGTTGTGTTTACATCCGTGTCATGTCAGCCAAACAAAGTTGTTGACGGATGTTTGCTGTGTATTGTCTGCATTTAAAACAATTTGGAAAACAGAAATATGTTCAGTTATACTATAATTTCTGCTCCAAATCATATCGTCTGCTTCCCTTTTTTGGACTAATGCCAGTATTTTTTTTTCTCTCCAATATTCTTAGAAACCAGGCCATGAGGAAAAAACTCATCTTGTACTTCAAGAGACGAAATCATGCTCGTAAGCAATGGGTAAGTGTTGAAAATTCAATATTTTTGATTGGTTGGGAGTCAGGAAATGATGGACGATTATTGTAAAACTGGGTCATTGGCTCTTTTAAAGCAAGTGGCAATTTTAGGTAGACTGTAGAGGAGACGGGTCAAGGGTGGGATCCATTTCAGTGTACTTACAGTGGTGATTACTGTTTCAGAAAGATTTAAGATGAGTATAACATCTAAGATAATACTATCTAGAATACTACAGCATTTTTATCGCAAAATACTACCGTAGAAACCTACAAATTAGAGTTGCAGCTCAAATTTACTTCTGAACTACTACAGTAATCCCTCGATTATCGCAGTTTCACTAGTCGCAAATTCGCTACTTCACGATTTTTTTCCGCTAACAATTAATTTTTTTTTAAGTTCATAAAAATATGAAAATCCACACAGACACTTGTAAATAGAAGCCACTCTTTCTACTCGAACTCAGCACTGAAGGAAAAAAAAACATTATGATAGGAGTAACCATACTTGATGTTATTTTTCGATGATTGCGGCCATGTTTTGTCTACATTAACCGCAATATTAAACTTGTTTGATTTTGGACCATAATTTGTTGCGTGACTGAAAGTATATACCTCTACAGTTGTAGGTAGTTCCTAATCTGTGCAAAGTTTTTTGTATAATTTACAGTTTTCCTTTTTAATATTCCACTTTTTCTTATAACATAGGAGCAGAAATTCTGCCAACGTTACGACCAACTGATGGAAGCTTGGGAGAAGAAAGTGGAGCGCATCGAAAACAACCCACGGCGCCGAGCCAAAGAAAGCAAGGTCCGGGAGTACTACGAGAAACAGTTCCCGGAAATCCGCAAGCAGAGAGAGATGCAAGAACGAATCCAGAGGTGAGCTTCACATTTTCAAGCCAATGGACTAAAACCCATTTATTCACCTGCTCTTATTTATGTCCAACAATCACTGTAAAGAATTCTAAGAAGGCAATATTTTTATTGTAGTCGCGTTGGCCAACGAGGTGGTGGCTTGAGCTCTTCGGCGGCTCGAAGCGAACATGAAGTCTCTGAAATCATTGATGGAATATCCGAGCATGAGGTAAACTTTTCCGTCAAATGGAATGTACTCGCCAATCTACCTTTGTTTAAACTACTTGCCCTACAGATTCAAAAAGGAATAATTTACTCATAACCAATGTTTCCTCTAAGCAATTGCGCACTACTCTCGTCTTCTCTGCGCAGCAGCAATCATATGGCGCGCAGTAAATAAAATCCAAACTATTTTTTTACCCCTTTCCCCAAGATGGCGCCGTTTACGCGGCAGCCAGTGGCAGTAGCTCTGTCCACTCTTATGTTTTTCGTGTTTTACAGCATGTTTTACATGAAAACTTAGAGGGAACATTGACATGTACCTGCTTATGCCAGGTGTAATACTAGTGTGCCCATAACGAGCAATGATGATGTCACTCAAACTGGTACTCAATGCGCTCAGGGAGGTTGTCTTTCTGCCCAGACCAACAGAAAATTAGAGGGAATATTGCTTATAATTGTGATTTTTGTTGTTGTATCTTTTGTATGGCGTGTGTGAACATCAGAACACGGAGAAGCAAATGCGACAGCTGGCGGTTATCCCTCCGATGTTGTTTGACGCCGAGCAACAACGCATCAAGTTCATCAACATGAACGGATTGATGGATGACCCAATGAAGGTGTACAAGGACCGGCAGGTCATGAATATGTGGAGTGAGCAAGAGAAGGACACTTTCAGAGAGAAGTAAGGGCAACTCGTCGTATCAAAGTGATAAATTGAGAGCATTTATTTTGTACATTAATCTGAAATGCTCGACGACGTAAATCCGATTCACAAATTCATGGAGTGATGATGGCTGTTGCTATGCAAACTGGCAACCATCAGGGTGAAACAGGGTTTTTGGTCAAGTATAGAGAGCCACGATGGCAAAACCTGAGACAAGTCCTTTGTATTATCCGATCCCTCCTGTTGCCTCACATTTTTGTTAATAAATGTTGGTTAAAATCACATTTAACATTAATCTCCAACAACATCAGCTAAATAAATCAATCTTATATTGGGATTATTATTACTTGTTTAGTTTAATACTTAAATTACAGCATTACTGAATTATATATTTTTTATGGTGTGTTTTGGGGCTTTAGAGATAAAATGCAGTGCTTCATGCTTGAGATATTTGAAATATTTAAATGTGTTTATATTTTCCACTCTTAGATTTATCCAACATCCTAAAAATTTTGGTCTGATCGCATCATTTCTGGAAAGAAAGGTATGTTTTTTTTTTTTTTTTTTTCAATTGTGTAATCCAGCCTTTTCAGGAAATCAAATCTCCAGGCAAATCACATTTCTGTCATTTTTCAGACTGTGGCGGAATGTGTTCTCTTTTATTATTTGACCAAAAAGAATGAGAACTATAAGAATATCGTTCGAAGAAACTACAGACGGCGAGGAAGAAGCCAGGTATTGTCCAATTTTTTTGAATTGTAAAAGTTTGAGTGATATTTCATGTAACACATTCTATCTCAAATGACAATATTACTTTTCGCTGATTTCATTTCCTGAGGTTGTAGTAGTCACCGTCTGGGCAAAACGCCAAAACCTCTCGGGCGAAACCAGTCAAACAGGAACAAACTATTACTAACCTTTACCCTACTTTCCTTATGAATATAACATATTGTAATCACAATGTTTTTCCAACAAAAAAATCCCCATTATGTAACTTTTAATTAAAAAAAAATATATATTTTCCCTCACTTCTATTAAATCAGGCTCACAAATTAAGAAAAATTATCAAACATCACCTAATTAATGTGTTGTTATGACCCAAAGTAGATTGAATGTTAAATACATGGCAATTAGCAGTCGTTTCATCAGTCATTAGTGCAGGAATAGTTGTCAGTCTACATGTTTATATTCACCTGAACTCTCACCCTGAAAGGCCAGACAGGCAAGAAGGCACGAGTAAGGAAGTGGTAGTGTTTGCGTGAAAACTAAAAGTTATACAGCCGAACAGTTATTTTGTGGTTTCTCAACTTTCATATCCTGTTTTCTTTTGCCTTTGCAGGCATTCTGTTTAGTTTCAAGTACTTCAGGGAATCCAGGTTATTTTATATGTGGTATACAGTGTTCCCTCGCTTATCGCGGTTAATGGGGACCGGACCCCCCCGCAATAGCTGCGTATCCGCGAAGTAGTCGTGCCCCTTCGAAAATGCTTAAAGAAACGTATAACACGTGCAAAAAAGCACCACCAAGCAAAAACATCATAGTAGTCCGGATGGAGGATCTTCTGCAGTTTTTTTGCACGTAAGAAACATCGTTATTGGGAGTTGTGAACATTGTTTTTTTGGGCCTGTAAACAGCCATGACATCATCAATGCGATTCCTGAACTCTCACCATGTTATTGACCATTTCTTTGGCCTTTTTTTGATGCAATTACTAATTCTTATTGAATATTTTGTTTCCACCTCTTGTAAAATGATGTCATTTATAATTTTAACTTAATATCTTTAAATGTTTTATTTTTTTTTCCTGAAAAAAATCTGCAAAGCTCTGATTCCGCGATAGCTGAAGCACAAAGTAGCGAGGGAACACTGTATACCATATTTTTTTGGACTATAAGCCTCACCTGAATATAAGTCGCACTAAACAAGACAAACAAGTTCATGATAAAATTGATGAGTGCTTATTACTGAGTTGCTTTGCTATAAAAGAGTTTTGACAGTTGTCAATGGAGAAGTTGGTTGACTCTGTGTTTTTTTAATAGGAATTATTTTTGTTGACGAATGTTTTTTTTCATCTGTAGCACGGCCAGCAGCAACAGCAACAACAGCAGCAACAAGTTAATCGTAGTAGCCAAGAAGACAAGGAAAAGGAAGAGAAAGACAAGGAAGGAGAAAGGGAGGAAGATAAAACAGAAGCCGAAGAGAAGGAGGATGGAATGAAGTAAGTCAAGCTGTGATCTCTAAGAAATGTGCAACGTGACGATTTACGGCATATACTACCCTGTATATCAACTTCAACGAAAAACAGCATGCACGACCATTAGAACTCTCGTTCTGGAAAAGATAGGCTTTGGAGTGTACTTGTTTTATTTTTTTTCGCCCTTCATTCCGAGCACTATGCTTTATTGCTACACTTTATTTGCCAATGAACCGGACTTGGGTGAAAGTATGTTTTTTTGGAGAGTGAAAGTTTGTCGAGGAGAGGAAACTCTTGAAATCTTTCCACCTGAAACAACCTGGAATGTGTTCACCTTATTCAAATGAGATTTCCTCTATTTAGAGGTGTTGCTGGTGTCAGTGTGGTTGCAATGAATTAGTAGGTTTGTTTATATGTGGGTGGGTGGGTGGATATATTTGTGCAGTGTTGTCAAACAGCAACAGATGCAAAAAAAACAACTGATGGACTATCAGTATTTTTCTGCTTGGAAATCAATAGGTGAACGCACCCAATTCATGTGGGTAGGATCAGTATTATCTAATCTGGGATTGTACTTTGTACGGTAGAGGTAATGTACATTCTTGAGTATTTGTGTCACACTTGAAATTGCATTGCTGATGAGGCATTGGTACTCTATGGCATAGTCACATGGGTAATAAAACCTTGCCAACTTTAGAGCAGCAGCTCACCTGATATTTAGAGCAGAATTCTTACACCTCGTTAAGATTAATAGCGCATGGGGGAAATGAATTGAGGAGCTGTTGTGGGTTCAAACTCACTGACCCATTCGTTGAGTTGGGGGTCTTAAAGTAGTGCTTTGTAGACGTTTGGAAATTCTAGTTCTTAGATAGACCACATTTATGATGAATTATGTCTTCTATTTAGTCAATTTAACCCTTTAAAAAAATCCAGGTTACAGTTCTGAAAATTTTGAAATGTTGTATGTTCTGCTTTATCTGGGTTTTCGTTGTTTTTGGTGCGCATTTTGGAATGTTCGTCAAAAGTGGATGTGATGGTCATTTGGAATTGTGATCCAGTGTCATTTGGTTAAATAGTTATTAAGGTTTCATTTCTAAATGGCAGAGATGAAACTTCTGGGGAAGATGCAGAAGACAAGGAGCCGGCAGTTGCTGTTAAGGGTCGACGAACAGCCAATAGCCAGGGGCGCCGTAAGGGCCGAATTACCCGCTCAATGACTAGCGAAGTGGAGGAGACGACTACACCGCCTGCTAACAACGAACTTGGTGAGTCTTGAAACATGAAATGATTTTAAAATGTTATGGATGGCAATAGCAGTACTTTCAAGTTCAAGTACACTATTCCACAAAAGAGTACTCGTCTGTTGTTTGATTATACGAGAAATATGTGTAGTGTCATATTTCCTCAATCATGTCATCAACAGAGTACTCAAGAGTTTGTGGTTTCATTATGCAAATTAACATGCTGCACCTTTGCAGAGTTGTCAGTTGAACTACGAGTGGTTTTTAATTGAAAGACATACCAATAGGTGTGGTTAGAATTTTTTAGAGTGAATACCATACGTTCTTTTATTCTGCATTTTAGCGTTTGCAGTTCTTTCACAAATTACTTAAGGTTTTGACAGTTTTTTTTAGACTAAAACCACTGTGTACTTTGCTGTCAATAGCAGCTATTTTAACTGAAATCAAACCCATTGCAAAAGTGCAAAAATTAAATTAGCCCTTTACCGTTTTATACTCCAAATATTGATTTCCTGACCCATACCACCAGAGTGCACTGTTGGGCCGATTTTTAATGTCATTTGTATTCACGGCTTCAAATCATACTGTTAGTTAGTTTTACACGTGCAGTTTCTGGCTTTTGGCATTGCTAAGTTCAAATCATGCAGGAATCCCCCTGTGATTCAAGCAACCAAGAAACAACAGCCTTCCTCTTTTCAATGCTAGTAGCCATGCTTAGCTAGCTAGCCTGCTTTGTCCTCTACAAGTCCATGGCAGGGACTTACAAGTACAACATTCAACTTCTCTACTCCGTCAGGCAGGGTCAGGGTCACTCTGGCTAATAACTTGCGGAGAGAAGGGAAAAGCCAGTTGTTGTATAATCATTAACTAACTTCTCTCCTTCAATTCCCGGCTTCCTCCGTCTAAAACAAACAGTTCCGAGCCACCTAGGCAACAGTGCCTTTTTGGCAAGAAGCAAAAGTAACCTTTCGCCCGTATTGCTTTTTTTTTTTTTTTTCTTGTCTTAGTTGTCTTTCCTTGTCAGTCGGTCCCTAACTGATTTTGTCACTTGCAATTGCCCACACCCCCTCGCTCTTCTCACTTATGTGTATGTGTGTTTGACACAGCCAATCTGGAGATGAATGAAAGCTCTCGCTGGACAGAAGAAGAAATGGAAACTGCAAAAAAAGGTAACAAGACACAAGCCTTTTGTTTTCTATTGGACTGCAAATGCCAACCCCCTCCTACCCTTTTGTTTTTTGTATTTTACATAATCGACATATCACGCATGGCTTTTGATAAATGATGAGAATGTGCCTTCCTGTTCGTGAGGCAGCAATTGCCACGTGCTTCAAAGTTGTCTGTGTATATCAGTGAGGACTGTGACGGCTGCTTTTTCTCGCCATTTCCTTTCTCTGGGTCAAGGCAGCCTTTTCTTATCACAGTGGCTGTAAAGTCTGTCCTTTTATCAGTTAACCTCAGGAAAATTGCGGCAGTCATTAACCTGCCTGTCTTATTATCTGGAACAGAAGATTACTGGGCAGCCTATGGTTGATTCACTGAGCTTTTCTGATACTCTGCCCAATGTCATCACACTTTTTACTGTGTCTGATTGTGTTTTGTATTGAGTACACGATTCTCGCCCATCCCAGTTAATGATTAAAAAGAGGTTCTGAAAATCTCGGTGGTTTTCGAATTCTCCGATCTTTGATAGGGATTCCCCATAGATCTGTAACAGCAGTTTGGCAAGCTTGCTAGTGTTGTTTTTTTTTAAATTGAAGGGCATTACTTGTGAATGATCAAAATGGCTCGCTTTTAAACATTGTTGAACATTTGTAGAAAATGTAGCCGTTGAGTTTTTGGCTGTTATGACGGTAATAGATGTTCAATTTGGGGTTGTGTTCTAATGTCTCCTAGTAACAAACTGATTAAATTAACAATTTTAGTTTTTCCCGCACCAATATAATGAAATAAAATAAATAACACATACAAAATAATAAATGTATATATGTATATAAATATTTTTGTATACATGCATATATATATGTGTATGTATATATCTCTATCTCTCTCTTTCTCTCTCTCTCTCTCTCTCTCTCTCTCTCTCTCTCTCTCTATATATATATATATATATATATATATATATATATATATATATATATAGATATAGATATAGATATATATATATATATATATATATATATATATATATATATATATATACATATATATATATATATCTACATCTCTATATGTGTATATCTCTATACAGCTCGATATCTATACATCTCTGTCTATACATCTCTCTCTATACATATATATATATATATATATATTTTTAACTAAAAGTTGATTATTTAGCTCCACTGTGTAATTTTTTATGACTTACATTTTGAGTAATTAAACCCATCACTTTAATAGCAATATAAACTCGACGCCACTAGGCTTCCTGTTTGTTAGCAACAGAAATTGTTGGCACATATTTGTCTTTTAAGTTTTTTTGTTTTTGTTTTTGTTTTTAATATCTGGCACTGCTTGTCTTGAACACAGGCCCATGTAGTAATCCTGGTTAATGTCTTCAGTTCCATTCTTCTGCTGTGGGATTAGTGGGGTGCTCCATCCCAGAGGATTAGCCTGGCAGTGCAGTAGATACAGGGATTCTATGAAGTGCTTATGTAACCACACAACTCCAGCGACAGTAGCCACAGCTGAAGAACGAGTCTTGCCATTTATCACAAATTTAAACTGCCCCTCCTAAACACACATACACACACTTCCCACTCATAATTTTTTTTGAAAAAAACAGATCACCATCCCTATCCTTAATAACTGAACACCTCAACCCAAATTTATCATTTATTGTGCTCTACAAATTGGTCAAGGTGCTCAAAGGTCTTCCCTCTAAGTGCTTGACGTGTGTGTGTGAGTTTTAAAGAGGCTTAGTCGTCCGCAAGCTTAATATGTTCAGCACCTTTAGTTAAACGGCTCTGTAAAAAAGAACATGGTTAGAGTTTTCCCTGCTTTCAAAGATAGTTTTACAGTTCTAACTTTGTTCCTTTCTAGAAATGAGTAACCCAGACAAGAGTTGTACCAAGGCTCCTTTACCAAAAAACCTCAAAATGTCGTATTTTCACGACTATAAGATGCACCGCATTATAAGGCGCACCCTCAATGAATGACATTTTTTCCATATATAAGGCGCACTGGATTATAAGGCGCACTGTCTATCTTGGAGAAAATTTAAGACTTTTAAGTACGCCTTATAGTCGTGAAAATACGGTAATTGCTATTAACTTCCAGGTAAGAAGCACTCACTACTTTACAGTCACCTCTAGAGCCAGCCATTGTTGATGTTCTGGATTTTTTTGTATAAAATCTTGCAGTGGGGGAGGAGCTATATGATGGAAGATTTTGTAAACTAAGATGGCATCTGCATGTTTAACAGTATTGAGTATTCAGTTCAGGCGTTTGTGTTTTTTTTAATATCCGACAGTGGTGGTTTTTCGTTTTTTGTTTTTTTCCATATATAAGGCGCACTGGATTATAAGTCGCACTGTCTATTTTGGAGAAAATTTAATACTTTTAAGTGCGCCTTATAGTCGTGAAAATACAGTACTTCAATCTCTTTGTGTGGGCCTTCCCGTTAGATATCTTGCAAAGGTTGTCTTTCTGCAAACTTGTGTGTGTTAGCATGTGTACACACACTACTTGGCTAGTATCCACCTAAGTGCGATAATCTGCAAGGCTTTGCCAGTGTGCAGGCAAGCACCTGGATAACGGCTTGTAAAAAAAAAAAAAAAAAAAAAAACAGCGAGCCACATAAAGAAGCTGCAGGTAGAAAACCACACATCTCATCTTTCTTTTTCCACCCTTGCGCCTTTTTTTTTTCTTTCGTTGGTCTCTGTCCACTTGTCGGTTGGATAGATGGCACTAGCCCAAGTTGGCAAGAGCTATGGAAGATTTGGCAAGTGAGATGCAACCCCCCCCCCCCCTCCCACTCCTACTTGCTCTCGCTCGCCTTACTCTGTTTTATTATAGACTAGAGAGGTCACATTCAAGATGAAAAGCAGGTCAGTCAGGAAAAATGTGAAAGCCTTTATGCTTTCTCATGGTATCAACATCAACTCTGTTGCCTCCTCTCCTGTCCCCCCCCTCATCTTCTCTCTTTGCTCGCTCTTTACTTCTTTTTTTTTATCACACAGCAAGTCTCCATTCTCTCTCTCTTTCTCTCTCACATGCTTTCTCCCGCCCTTCTCTCTTTTTTCCCCCCTCGGTGTTTACACTTGGACTGCCTGAGTGTGTGTTTGTGTCTGTGTGCTAAAGTATTAACAGGAGAAAAAGAGAGAGAGAGAAAAAAAGAGAGAGAAGAGAGCGAGAGGGCTCAAGTTAGTGTGTATTCGTACATTTATGTGTGTGTGTGCTGGTCGGTGGTGCCTGCTGGCAGAGGGAGGTAGGGGGGAGGGATAGGCTGACAGAAAGAGAGAGAGAGGGAGGGAGGGGAGGAACAAGAGAGAGATAGAGGAAAGATCAGATGAGGCGAGAGAGAGAGAGAGAAAGAGAGAGAGAGAGCCTGAGCGCTAGAGCACGGCTTCGTAGTCCCACTTTTCCCGGAGAAGTCTTCTAGACGGCCGCCATTGAAGAGAGTCGCCGCTGAATAGGAACACAGAGGCGCAATTACCCAAAAGCAAAAGGGAATAGCCGAGTAGAGGAAACGGGAACATGCGCCGTTTCGGAGAATGTCAACCTGACCCCGGTGTGAGGATCAAGCCAGCTGGAAACCAGAGTGGAAGGATTGAGTTGTTTTCTTCATCTGTTCCTCGGATCGGAAGGCCTGCCGCCGCCGTTGTTGTTGGACAACGTTGTTCTAAGTCGTCTTTATAGAGAGTAGGCCGTCGTTTTTAGGTCATGTGATCTAAGCTAGACCACAAGTATTGAAGTAACAGGCATGTGACAGTGACAACTACATTGGAGCTTTCAAGCGGGTATTGATTGGATTTCTTTGGGTGGTGCTTGAGGCCTAGCAAGTTCCTGATTGGGTGAAAGGCATCCACCTGCTTGAGTATCGCTTCTACCGATTGGATGTTGGATCCACGTGTTTCCCCTGCCTCTAAGGCTTTCAGTCAACTGCAGATACTTGGGAATGCGCTTTGTACAATCGCATACAAGGATTCAACTAGGTATTGATTTTTACGTTACTTTTCATTCTTGCTGATTGCACTTTTTTGCTACTTTGGGTTTGCCTAAGGCTGTCTACACCCGTATTAGCTATTATACACTTTATTGGAGTTACTAGTTTCCTAGAAGTTTGGAAAGTAGATAAGATAAGATAAGCAGTGCAAACGTCTGCGCTTTTTTTTTCTTTTTTTACCTTAGTCTTACAAATTTGGTAGTTTTTCCCTTCAGTTTTGATAAATAGTCTTGTCACTCGTGGATTCTTATAAAAGGAAATATTATATTCAAGTACCGCTAAATGATCTGCTACTTTACATGTCTCAGATTAGTAGACAATACTTCTTTGTCTATCAAAATGTCAAATCATCTTTATCCCTAAGTTAAATAAACCACACCAGGACTTCAGAAACGTTGGATAAGTTTGCCCTGCTGTTTCGTCATTGGCTCTTTTTTGCTGTTTTATCACAACCCCCACAACACTCCAAAAGAAACTGCCCTGCCAGGACCTGTCATACTGGCACAGGAAACAAGTGGGTGGTGTAGGTTAAGCCTCTTACAGCACACACACACACACACACACACACACACACACACACACCGCTAATGGGGCTGCTTTTAGCTAACGGCACATGCCGAAAGGGGGAAACACCGGAGTGAATTCTGTCTTGGACCCCCTGCCCCCCTATCCTCGACCTTTCCCTACGACACTTCTTTTTAACAAATGCGATACGTGTATTTGGCCAACGCTTTTTCAAGCCTTCTCTGGTCTGGCGGGTTTATGTCGACTCTTGTGTAACGCGCAATCATGTGGTCGACTGAGTAAAGGACCGCTGTTTCTTGGAACTGGGTCACATCAAAGTTAGTCAGAATTGAACACAGTGTGACCTCAGCTAAGGGTGCGTTAGTGATGTCATTGACATAAGGGGGGGGCGTTCAGTTGCCATATTATATACCACTCTTTGACACTATTCTATGGTTATGTTTATTTGGGAATATCATGGCTGCTTGCCAAGGCTCCGCCTCCTTTAACAGTGTCCATTACACTGTGGAATCGGGTCTTTGATGGTTCTAGAGTTAAGAAAGTACAGATTACATGTTAGGTTAGAACTTTATTTCATCCCGTTTTCGGGAAATTTCTTATTCCGATAAATTATGGTAATAATAACGTTAATTCTACGGCGTGTTTACTAAGTTAGCCAAGGCTCCTCCTCCTTCACAGTGTCCATTACACTGTGGAATCGGGTCTTTGATGGTTTTGTACAGTTAGGAAAGTGCAGATTGCATGTTAGGTTAGAACTTTATTTCATCCCGTTTCTGGGAAATTTCTTATTCCGATAAGTTATGGTACTAATAATATTAATTCAACGTCGTGTTTACTAAATTAGCTTAGCGATTTTAGGAACTACGTTGAAACAGATCCTCGTCTTTGGGGTTAAAAGCCACTTTGTCATTTTTGCAGGTCTCCTACAGTATGGTAGAAACTGGTCTGCCATTGCCAAGATGGTGGGATCCAAAACTGTATCGCAATGTAAGAACTTCTATTTCAACTATAAAAAGAGGCAAAAACTGGATGAGATTTTGCAGCAACATAAAATGAAATCGGTGAGTAAACAAATCGACAAATATGACTTATTCAATGTTATTATTCGTTCATTTCCGAGTGTTATTTCTCAACCTAGGAGAAGGAACGCAAAGCTCGCCGCAGGGGCAAAAACCTTCAAAATGAAGAGGCCACTGCACAGTTCCCAGCTGAGGAAGAAGAGTTGGAAGGCTCAGGGGCCAGTGGCAATGAAGAGGAGGCACCTGAAGATGGAGAAGGTACATTGAATTGAAAAAAAAACATGTATTATTTACACTTTAATCATAAGAAAATGAATTTGGTTCATACGTCGACTCCCATTGACAACAATAGACATTCAATTCAATAATAATAATAATCAGACATAGGCTTTGTCATCATCATTGACTCGACAAAAACCTAATTGTCATCATATCTAGTATTTGTGTATGACGAAATTGGTAGTGAAAAAGGCCCAAATAAGTTATAATTGCAGACTCGTTGGCATTTTGCTGTGATGGATACATCACTGTTCCTCACTTACCTTCAGTCAGCCAGTAGGAGGCAAATCAACGCCCAACGTTTTTTCATATTACCCCAAAGTTATTACCGTATTTTCAAGACTATCAGATGCACCGCATTATAAGGCGCACCCTCAATGAATGACATTTTTTACATATAAAAGGCGCATTGTATTATAAGGTGCACTGTCTATTTTGGAGAAAATGTAAGACTTGAGTGCGCCTTATAGTCGTCAAAATACGGTAATTGCTATTGACTTCCAGGTATGAAGCACTCACAACTTTACAGTCACCTCTAGAGCCAGCCATTGTTGATGTTTTGGATTTTCTTTGTATAAAATCTTGCAGTGGGGGAGGAGCTATATGATGGAAGATGTTGTAAACAAAGATGGCATCTGCATATTTAACAGTATTGTTTCAGTTCAGGCGTTTGTGTTTTTTTAATATCCGACAGTGGTGTTGTTCTGTTTTTTGTTTTTGTTTTTTCCATACATAAGGCGCACTGGATTATAAGGCGCACTGTCTATTTTGGAGAAAATTTAAGACTTTTAAGTGCGCCTTATAGTCGTGAAAATACGGTACACAGAAGGGACTGTTTGTCGTGCTACCGAAAGTTTAGAGTCCTGATAGATGTGGGAAAACTGTGAGAATTGGCTGTAAATGCTCATTTTTCAGTGCTATTTTATTGGATGTTTTGCTTTAAACCAAAATGATTTTATATCGTGCCAACCTTCTCGCAGGTGGTGCCAACAACAGCTCGGATACAGAGAGTTTACCCTCACCACATTCAGCGGATGACGCCAAGGCTAAAGAAGAAGGTTCCAATAAGTCAAAAGCCGGCTCCAATACTGTAGACAAAGATGGCGCTGGACCCGAAACAGAGCCAGCTGGAGATTCCAAACCTACCGTAAAAGAAGACGATGAAGTCCCCGTTAAGCAAGAAATCAAGACAGAAACGGGGGAAGCGAATAAGGAATCGAACCCGGCGTCAGTAAGCAGCGACGCCGTCGACAAGAAACCGTCCACGGCGGACGGCGACGACGTCAAGAACTTACCCAAGACTTCTAAGAAGGAACACGGGGTCAAAGTGGGCTCTCATGGGGATAGCGACTCCAGCGCCACCTGCAGTGCGGATGAGGTGGAAGAAACTGACAATGCAGAAAAGAACAGGTAAGAAGACTCGTTTTTTTACAAGGAATTGTTTACTTTTCAAGACCGTAAAATGTCCAATGCATTAAATCAGGGGTGTCAAACTCCCTTTGGTCTGCGGGCCGAATTCAGCTTAATTTGAGATCAAGCGGGCCAGACCAGTAAAATGACATAGAACTAACAATAAGCCCACTTTTTTTTCCTTTGTATTAGTCACTAATATTCATAATTAGTGCAAAGAATGAGTAAATTATCAAAATGTTTATTAAAAGATTTTTCCTTTTACATTATGAACAATATATTATGAACAAGACAATAACATAAGAACACAATAAATGTCAAT
Source organism: Stigmatopora nigra (assembly GCF_051989575.1). Lineage (NCBI taxonomy): Eukaryota > Metazoa > Chordata > Actinopteri > Syngnathiformes > Syngnathidae > Stigmatopora > Stigmatopora nigra. The sequence continues at coordinate 15,924,739 of NC_135511.1, read as the reverse complement.
TCATGTCGTCTGCACGTACTAAAAAACTGCGCCCCTAGCGGATAATACAAGAACTACACATTTTAAAAGAAAATTCATGTTTTTTTTATACAATGCAGCTTTCTTCCCCGGGCCGTACCAAACCACCAGACGGGCCGGATCCGGCCCCGCGGGCCGTATGTTTGACACCCCTGCATTAAATAGTCATTGAGATAAAATTGGGTGTTACTTCTGTAGGTTTCCAAGAAAGAAAGAACGGAGGGAGTGTCATTAGTTTTCTACTAAACACTTGTGTGTATTGTAGTCACACACTTGCCCTTTTCCATTGGCGAAAGACTTTCGTGGCTAATAATGTGCAAGTTTAAGTGTATGCTGTATATGTGCGTGCCTGTGAATGAGGCCACAAGAAATGGGTGTCAAAGTGCGTGGGAGGAATGATTAGTCTTGTTTGCCCTGTATTTGTTCTTTTTTTTTTTTTTTTCCATGAGAGCGGATTGAACACACTGGCAGAGCTGAGAAAAATGCTGCCCTCTGCCAAAGCAAACAAAGAGACGTGTGTGAGCATTGGTGTGTGTGCGCGTGTGTATGAGGGGGTGTACGTGTGTGCCTGTCTTGTTGGTGGGAGTTTTTGTTTGGACCTTCTATTGTGTCTTTCTGCCACTTTATAGTGTGTGTACATAATTGTGTGTTGTTCCACTCGCCGATACAGTTATGCAATTTGACATCTTGGAACTCAAAGTCTAATCTTTTAAATGAGATATATTTGTTTGTTGTTTTGAGCTGGCAGGAGGAGACCCCAAATCATTTGAGGATATATAAATAGATGTATATGTATATGTACCGTATTTTCACGACTATAAGGCGCACCGCATTATAAGGCGCACCCTCAAAGAATGACATTTTTTCCATATATAAGGCGCACTGTATTATAAGGCGCACCGTCTATTTTGGAGAAAATTTAAGACTTAAATGCGCTTTATAGTGGTGAAAATATGGTAATTGCTATTGACTTCCAGGTATGAAGCACTCACTACTTTACAGTCACCTCTAGAGCCAGCTATTGTTGATGTTTTGGATTTTTTTTGTATAAAATCTTGCAGTGGGGGAGGAGCTATATGATGGAAGATTTTGTAAACTAAGATGGCATCTGCATATTTAACAGTATTGTTTCAGTTCAGGCGTTTGTGTTTTTTTAATATCCGACAGTGGTTGTTTTTCGTTTTTGGTTTGCTGTTTTTTTTCCATATATAAGGCGCACTGGATTATAAGGCGCACTGTCTATTTTGGAGAAAATGTAAGACTTTTAAGTGCGCCTTATAGTGGTAAAAATACTGTAATTGCTATTGACTTCCAGGTATGAAGCACTCGCTCACTACACAGTCACCTTTAGAGCCAGCCATTGTTGATGTTGTGGATTTTTTTGTATAAAATCTTGCAGTGGGGGAGGAGCTATATGATGGAAGATGTTGTAAACAAAGATGGCATCTGCATATTTAACAGTATTGTTTCAGTTCAGGCGTTTGTGTTTTTTTTTAATATCCGACAGTGGTGGTTTTTTGTTTTTGTTTTTCCTGTTTTTTCCATATATAAGGCGCACTGGATTATAAGGCGCACTGTCTATTTTGGAGAAAATTTAAGACTTTTAAGTGCGCCTTATAGTTGTGAAAATACGGTACATACATTTTTATAAAATTAATCAATTATTTTTTGGTGTATGTATATGCACATTTATATATATATATTTTTTTTATTACCTCTGTAGAATCACTTCTCCCCGTCCAAGCCTGCTGAACTACACTCATGATGGGGTCATATCTTCACCACTGCAGAAGCCTATGGACCTTAAACAGCTCAAACAGCGGGCAGCTGCTATACCACCTATTGTGAGTCTTTTTCTTCTTGAACATTATGCTCTTTCATCAGCGTAGCGCTTTTAATACAATGATTAAATAAATTCCAACTCATATAAAAGGACTGACAATACATCCTACTAGAGAGTACACAGTTGAGTACAGACTGTACCTAAAACACTGGCATTCAATTATCACATTCAAATGATGACAATTGACCATCAATCCATTTTTTTTCCTGGAAAAAACAGATCTGGCATCAATCACTATCAAATAATTCAATGCCATCCGTCCCAGTTAAAATAGATTAGCTGTCTATTCACTACCACTGGCAGTGAATAGTTAATATCATGTGGAAGTTCATAGATTGCATTGTACATTATTGATGTCCTATCATCCCGTGTTGCAGATACCTGAAGCGTCAGTCCAAGGCAATCAACGGATGCCAGCGGGTGCCAAGACGCTCTTGCATCCCCACGCCTTGGCATTGTACCAGCAGCAGATCACCATGGCGCACGGGGAGTCGTCACAGGAGGTCAAACAACAGCCACAGATTGTGGTCCAGCCTAGCAAGCAGCAACAGCAGCAGCAGCAGCCTTATTCCGCCGTCCAAGCTGAGAGAGACAGGGAGGCTCCTCACAGCAGCAGCCCTCGCATCCGCCCACGCAGCCCTTCCGCTAGTGACAAGGATGGTAAGCCGCCTCTTTTATTGCCTGATGGATAATTCATGTTTGCCTTTTCATAGTGCCGAGCCACAACTGATTTTTGCTGGGAATATTGACTGTGAATAGGCACATTAGCATGATTGTTAAAGGGGGATTTTTTTGGGTGAAATTGTAGTGCTGGATACATGACGATTTATCAGATTTTGGCAGATAGTAAGTCATGTTGAAAAAGTTATGCTGAAAATCCTATGTGATGTTGAGCAGTTTCTTAAAGGTGTTTAATAGTCAACTAGTTTTGCTGAAAACGTTGATTTTTTAAAAAAAAATTACTGGATACATGACGATTTATCAGATTTTGGCAGATAATATGCCATGTGGAAAAAGTTATGCTGAAATTCTTGTGTGATGTTGAGCAGTTTCTTAAAGCATTTTATTAGTGTTTTAATAGTGAACTAGTTTTGATGTAAACATTGAGTCGGTTATTTTTTATTTTTTTTACTGGATACATGACGATTTATCAGGTTTTGGCAGATAGTATTTCATGTAGAAAAGTTATGAGACAACTGTGATGTTGAGCAGTTTCTTAAAGCTATTTAATAGTGTTTTAATGGTGAACTAGTTTTGCTGCAAATGTTGAGTCCACTTTTTATCGTTTTATTTATTTATTTTTATTTTTTTACTGGATACATGACAATTTATCAGATTTTGGCAGATAGTATGGCATGTGCAAAAGTTATGCAGAGACTCCTGTGTAATGAGCAAATTTTTTAAAGCCATTTTATAGTGTTTTTTTTAGTAAACTAGTTTTGCTGCAAAATTACGTTTTTTATTTATTTATTTTTTTTTTACTGGATACATGACAATTTATCAGATTTTAGCAGATAGTATGTCATTTAGAAAAACTTATGCTAAAACTCCTGTGTAATGTTGAGCAGTTCATAAAAGCCATTTAATAGTGTTTTAATAGTGAACTAGTTTTGCTGCAAAATTACGTTATTTATTTATTTTTTACTGGATACATGACATTTATCAGATTTTGGCAGATAGTATGTCATGTAGAAAAAGTTATGCTGAAACTCCTATGTGATATTGAGCAGTTTCTTAAAGCTATTTAATAGTGTTTTAATAGTGAACTAGTTTTGCTGCAAAATTACGTTTTCTAATTTTTTTTACTGGATACATGACAATTTATCAGATTTTTGAAGATAGTATGTCATTTAGAAAAACCTATGCTAAAACTCCTGTGTAATGTTGAGCAGTTCATAAAAGCCATTTAATAGTGTTTTAATAGTGAACTAGTTTTGCTGCAAAATTGCGTTATTTATTTATTTTTTACTGGATACATGACAATTTATCAGATTTTAGCAGATAGTATGTCATGTAGAAAAAGTTATGCTGAAACTCCTATGTGATATTGAGCAGTTTCTTAAAGCTATTTAATAGTGTTTTAATAGTAAACTAGTTTTGCTGCAAAATTACGTTATTTATTTATTTTTTACTGGATACATGACATTTATCAGATCTTGGCAGATAGTATGTCATGTAGAAAAAGTTATGCTGAAACTTCTATGTGATATTGAGCAGTTTCTTAATGCTATTTAATAGTTTTTTAATACTGAACTACTTTTGCTGCAAATATTGAGTCTGTTTTTTTTTAATTTAACTTTGTATCAGGTTTCTGGGACATTGGCAAAGAGAGACCTGATTAATGTTTTCCTAACAACCCAAAGGGGACTAGGTTTTAGTACTGCAACCTTGTTGGATGTAGCTATCTCATTTGCCATGTTTTAAAAATATAAACACTTAGTCCTACTGCCTAAATACACATTTCAAGAGAAGACAATCTTAAAATAGAAGAACAAAAATGGCATGGTGAGGGAATAATGTTTGTGTTTTCTCCTTGCAGAAAAGTCACAGGCTTTCTCTTCGCATGGTGAAGTCAAGAGACCCACGCTGACTCCGGACGACCTAAGATCCACTAACTTGGGGCGACCAGTCTTGTCCCCCTTCCCCATGTCCCCACGAGACATGACCAAGATCAGTCATGACCAACACTTGCTCCAATTTAACTGTAAAGACTATTTGTTAACTTTTCCGCCCAATTGGCATTGCTTTGCGCTACTTTTCCATTATTTTTTTCCCATTTTTTTCTTTCCCTGTTAGCATTTCAGCAAGTGGGCCACCCGGGACTTTCCGGTTTGCCCCAGGACGGCAGTAGGCAAGCAGCAGTGAGACCCCTCATTATGCCAGAGCCACCTCCACTTATTTCCTCAAGCAAACCAGGAGGTTCCATTACACAGGTATACATGGATATAGAAGGACTGAAGGATAAAGCAAGGTATTTGTATGTATTTGGAAATTATCTTATTAAGGAAGTGAATGGTATTTTTTAGGGGACTCCTGTGCAGTTGCATAGCCAGACTCATGGTTTTGAACATGGCAAAATGGCTTCTTCGCAGATGAGTTTGTCTTGGATTGATCAGAGGAAAGTTGGTGAGTAAATTGTGATAAATCACTTGTTTTTGGATCTATTTTTTTTTATATAAATGGATTAAAGAAGTGGATTAAATGTCCTGAATATTCAGTTTTTTATAGATCTAAAACAATGTTTATTTTAGTTTTTTTTAAATATATTTTTAGATTTTACAAAATGATTTTTGATCTAAAAACAGAAAAAAATGATTAAAATGACAATTATTGATTTAAAAGGGGGAAATCACAAATTTAATATACATCTATACTCTTCATTTTAGATATAATATTTAGATTTTTTTAATAAATTGATTAAAAGAACTGGATTAAAAGCTCTGAATATTTAGTTTTTTTATGGATCTAAAACATTTATTTTAGCTTTTTTTAAATATATTTTTAGATTTTACAAAAATATTTTTGAACTAAAAACAGAAAAAAATAATTAACAAATTACAATTATTGATTTAAAAGGGAAAAAATCCAAAAATTAAAATACATCTATACTCTTCTTTTTAATTTGATCCTAAAACAGAAAGTCGGCACTCATGATTTACTTCCCGGGCCACACAAAATGATGCGGCGGGCCAGATTTGGCCCGCAGGCCGCCACTTTGACACACCCTGTGCTCTAAGCTTTTGCCTTGGAATAAATGGATAGCAAAGAGCATATTTTTTTCCTGCTGTTCTCACTTTGCCCTGCATTTTATAGGTGGTCCATTCCCCGTGGTGAAGCAGGAACAGTTATCCCCCCGCAGCTCTTCCTTGCAAGCTGACAACCAGTCTAACACACCTCATGATGGCGCAAGGGGTAAACCACCACATGAGTGCCCTTCCTGTTAAATTAGACACTTCCTAGTACTTCACTGTTGAGATCATTGCAATTTATTGTTGGAAAACTAAGCATTTTCAACATGTCGTCGTCATTCAACTTTACACATTAACTGTATTATGATTAATAGCCCACATAACTTCTGTGCATTTCTTGCGTCAGAAAACTAACTTTAATCCCCCTTTTTTTTTAAATTTTAGCTGTTCAGGGAGGAAGTATCACAAAGGGTATCCCCGGGACCAGAATGCATCCTGATTCTGCAATCTCCTATAGAGGCGGTTCTATAACTCAGGTAAGCTTGGAATTTTGTTGACTATGATACTTTTAATGGACCAAATATTCTTATGTTTTCTGTTTTTTTTTCTATTTTCTACAAATTATATCTACATGTTCTATTTGAATTTGGTATTAACCGAATTTGGGCAAACTTTTCGGCCCGGGGGCCACATTGACTTTAAAAAATTGACAGATGAGCCGGGTCAGCAGAAGATAGGATACATATAAAAAAGTGCATCCGTTAACAGTACATATGAAATATAAACAGAAAAAAAGAACTAAAGTATTAACATACTCGTCACTCATTATTAAAATAAAAAGTATAAAGTTCAAAGTCAAGTAAAAAGGAATATATTAAGAAATATTAAAATGTCATTTAAAAAAAGATAGAAGGGCTGTAAAAAAACGAAAAACAAATAAGAGTGGACACAGCTACTGCCACTGGCTTCCGCGTGACGGCGCCATCTTGGGGAAAATAGATAAATTAAAAAAAATATATATATATATATTTGGACAACATTGGCGGGCCGGATTAAAGAACCTAACGGGCCGCATCCGGCCCGCGTGCCGTGGTTTGCCCATCCCTCGATTAACCCAATGTTACGACTTTAGAGTTACTTCAGTATCTCAGCATGAAGAAAATACTCCAGCTAAAAATTCAGTTCTTATCCAGATATCCATGAGATATACAGTTATTTCTCACCCCCTCCCCCAAATCCTCTCTACCATATAATTTGGAGCCATGGTGTTTAGTTGGCTGAGATTTATGGACACAGGATGTAGGACAGGACAGAGTAGCGGCGAGGTCATGAGGCAGACCAAGTGTAGCGGCGACTGGATTTCCCAGCAGCTGTGACATAACCACGGCTCTGACGGGTCTTTGTCACCCTAGCAACAAGTACATGGTGTGCTGTGTCTGTACCTATTAAATCTAGCCTAACCGCTGTAACGTAATCTCCCAAGCGGGTCACTCGGTCCGTGAAAGCTGATTGGTCAAGAGAAAGTGACCAGTGAGTGAGTGAGTGAACAAGCTGTCAGGTCATCTCATCACTTTGCTATCATTTTTAGATTTAATTCTATGGCTACTAGGAAATGGATTTACTCGGAACTCCACCTCTGGTTAAAAGTTTACTTCAAATATAATCGCTCAAAATGTAGACATAAATATGATACAACTAGATTACTGGTGTCAAAGTGGAGGCCCGGGGGCCGAATCTGGCCCGCCACATTATTTTGTGTGGTCCGGGAAAGTAAATCGTGAGTGCCGACTTTCTGTTTTAGGATCAAATTAAAATGAAGAGTATAGATGTATATTAAATTTCCTGATTTTCTCCCTTTTAAATCAATAATTTTAATTTTTTAATCATTTTTTTTCTGTTTTTAGTTCAAAAATATTTTTGTAAAATCTAAAAATATATATTTTTAAAAAAGCTAAAATTAAACTTGTTTTAGATCTTTAAAAACCGGAATATTCAGGGATTTTAATCCATTTCTTTTAATCCATTTAAACAAAAAAAATCTAAATATTATATCTTAAATGGTCAGAGCCTAATAATTGTCATTTTTTAATCCATTTTTCTGTGTTTTTAGTTCACAAATATTTTTTGTAAAATCTAAAAATATAATTTAAAAAATCTAAAATAAACATTCTTTTAGATCTATAAAAAACTGAATATTCAAGGCTTTTAATCCACTTCTTTTAATCCATTTATTAAAAAAAAAAATCTAAATATTATATCTAAAATGGTCCAACCCACATGAAATCAAGTTGACATTAACACGGCCCGCGAACCAACCTGAGTCTGACACACCCTTAAAGTAATGGTTTAAAGTTGGATAAGAATGATTATAAAAGCTAAAAGTCACAATTAGCATTTGCCATACAAGCAAGTTTTTATGACACATCAGTTCTATCGCATCCGTTGCTTACTGCACCGTAGTTAAATGATATTTATGAGTCTCACTTGACAATTTAACTACAGGGTACACCAGCTGATGTGCTATATAAGGGAACCATAACCCGACTTATCACCGAGGACAGTGCTAGCCGTGTCGACAGGGAGAGAGACGACATATTGACGAAAGGTCATGTGGTCTACGAAGGAGACAGTGGACACATCCTCACTTATGACCGTGAGTGTTTTGCACAAAGACAACAATGTCCATAATATTAATGGAACGTTCCCATTTGCTTTACTTCAATGGATTTCTTTGCTTTTTAAACATGGCAAGGCTGTCAAATGCCTTAATTGATTTCTGATCTATTTCTCATTGGAATATGTAGGTCCAATTTCTCAAACTAAGGAGGAGGGACGAGGAACTGGCCAAGCTGGTGAAATTCTTGGCCTGAAACGTCCTTATGATGTCATGGAAGGAGGTATCTCACGAGGTCTTCCTATGAGGGATCCCATGTCTGAAGGTAGAAATGTCCAAATCTCATTTTATTTTTATTTTTTTAATCTGAGGAGTGAGTTAAAAATTCTAATGACAATTCCATCTTTAGGTTTAATTGTCCGAGCCATGCCACATGACCGGGATAGTCCACACCATGCATCTTATAAAGATACTCACCATATTCGGGGTTCAATTTCACAAGGTAAAATACTAATTCATTTCTACACAGGTTTTTCGCATCATTATTTTTTCTTCTCTAGAAATGTCTATTATGAACAATAGTATTTTTGCATATGCTGTCAGTAAGTCAGACATTTTTATGACTCCAGGTATACCCCGTCATCTGGACCCTCAAGATAGCTATCTGAGAAGGGAGGCCAAGCAAATGAAGAGAGAAAACTCCCCACCACGTGGGGTTAGTTCACTATCTGACCCAATGAAAGGCAGGGAATCGATGGTGCCGACTGTAAAAGAAGCTGGACGCTCGATTCACCTCATTCCCCGAGAGGAGCTCAGACAAACAGCCAAGGAGGTCATTATAATTTCAGCAAAATGGCTCGGATGTTTGGTCGCCGGTCTTTTGGTCACAGAGTTTACTGTTGAAAACAGCTCTCAAAATTATATTCATGAGAGAGAGTTTAATATCTAAGAGAGAGAATTTAATATCTAAGTAGTATTTTAATATCTAAGTACTGTTGAAAACTGTAGATATTCAGATATTAAACTCCCTCATGAATAAAACTTTGAGAGCTGGTTTCAACAGTACTTAGATATTAAACAGTACTTGGATATTAAACAGTACTTAGATATTAAACAGTACTTAGATATTAAACAGTACTTAGATATTAAACAGTACTTAGATATTAAACAGTACTTAGATATTAAACAGTACTTAGATATTAAACAGTACTTGGATATTAAACAGTACTTGGATATTAAACAGTACGTAGATATTAAACAATACTTAGATATTAAACAGTACTTAGATATTAAACTCTCATGAATATAATTTTGCGAGATGGTTTCTACAGTAAACTATGTCACCATTTGACCGGCGACCAAAAGACCGGCTACCAAACGTCCGATCACACAGTCATCGTATCCCTTTTTTCGTTAAATCCCCAATTTGCTTTTCTCTAGGGGACACCCATGAAGCAGGAGGCAGCCGGCTCAAGTAAACGACACGACGTCCGCTCCATCATAGCCAGCTCCCCGCGTTCCTACCATAACGCACCCCCTCACCTGGAAATGCGATCGGAGAGGGGACGCTACGAAGATGTCCCCAAAGGACGTCCTAGCGCAGTGGTCAGCACGGCTAGCTCGATAGCACGCTCTTCTCCCCTGACGCTAACAAGCGAGCAGGGGGGTAAATCCCATCATAGCCCAGTAGGCTATGACGAAAAAGGAACCTTAAGAAACCCTTATCCGGGACCATCACACCGTGGCTCTCCTCTTTCCAGGGAGGCAAGTCAAAGGCAACATGACGGTGAGAATCATTTTATTACACTTCACAAAACAAAGTATAGAAACCGGATAACAAGGTCGTTGTTTTCCGTTTCTTGAGTATTACCGTATTTTCACGACTATATGGTGCACCACATTTAAGGGCGCAGTGTCAGTAACAAATGCTAATTCTGTATTTGACACACACATAAGACGCACCACATTTAAAAGCGCATGTCAGCAATGAGTGCTATTTCTGTATTTGACACACACACTAGACGCACCACATTTAAAGGCGCAAGTATGGCAAAACATACACCAGCTTAAACTTAAAGACAGACGCTAAAAACACGTTTTTTAAAAGGCAACGGAAGCAAATCTGAGTTCGGTTGTACTTTATTTAGCCATTTTACAATGTACTCATGTCATAATCACCCATAAATCCATCAAAGTCTTCATTTTCTGTGTCCGGATTGAACAATTGTCCAAATGAGTCATCTTTGTTGTCAAAGTCACTGTCATTGCATGTTTTTAGATTTTTTGTTTTGTTTTTCTCTCCAGGTTCTAGTAAGAAAGAACCTCAGGAACGTAAAGCCACACCAACCCCGAGGGAGATGAGCACCACCAAGTCCCCTCTTCCGGGGGTTCCTGACCAACAGACCTACGAACGTCTGTTGGGTCTTGGAGCTGATGTTTACAGAACAATTCCCTTGCCCTTTGATCCTGCAGCTATGCCTCGTGGCATCCCCATCGACCCAGGTACAGTCATCATATTGGTGCCTCGAGATACAAGCTTAAAGCGTTCCGGAACTGAGCTCGTATGTCAATTTACTCGTAACTAAAAACGAACATTTCCCATAGAAATGAACTAAAAACTAATTGATTTGTTCCAACCCTTTGGAAGAAAAAAAACACCCAAAATCAGGATATTGGATTGGAAAATAACATTTTTATTTGTTCTAATTTGCCATTTATTAACAAAGTAACAAATAAGTAGTGGTTTAATAGTACTAAAATGTGTTTAATAGTACTGAAATTAGACGGAAGAGACTTTTTGCATGGCAACGCGCTCGTAACATAACATAAATTAAATATAATAAAAGAAAAACACATTTCAATGAACTAGGAAACTTCAAAAATAAGTTTAATCTAACTTTGCACTACATTTAATTCTAATTTTGTTTTCAATTTTGATACCTTTCTTCTTCGGGGTCTATTATTATACTGGTCCGGCCCGCTTGATCTCAAATAAAGCTGAATTCGGCCCGCAGACCAAAGTCTGACAGCCCTGTCCTAACAAATCATGTGGCCTGTTTCGTACAATCATTTTTAGCCTTTACTGAAAATTATTTTTCTCCCTCCTTGGTTACAGCCTTCTACTTGCCTCGCCATCTGACTCCCAATCCGGCATACCCTCATCCCTATCCCTACCTCATCCGGGGTTTTCCCGACACGGCAGCCCTGGAGAACCGTCAGACGCTTCTTAACGACTACATAACTTCCCAGCAAATGCACCAGTGGCCTGCAGCAGCTGCAATGGCTGCCCAGCGCTCAGACATGCTAAGGGGCCTTACTCCACGAGATCAGCCCCTTCCTATGCCTTACTCTGCAGCCCCTCGTGGTAAGACCACCTTGTTTGTGTTCATTCAGTAAAGGATTAACATTGCCCCGTCAAATTGGACCAATGAGGTCAAATGTACACAAAAGGAAGGTTCTGTTTGAATGAAAGTATATTACGTTCGACGTAATTATAGACTCGAGAGTGTTAGACAGTATTGGAGTTTATGTGGTGCGTCTTTAGAGAGGTACTGTATTTTCACGACTATAAGGCGCACCGCATTATAAGGCACACCCTCAATTAATGACATTTTTTCCATATATAAGGCGCACTGGATTATTAGGCGCGCTGTCTATTTTGGAGAAAATGTAAGACTTTTAAGTGCGCCTTATAGTCGTGACAATATGGTACTTATTTTTTAAAGATGAGCATCTATTAATGTATCTTTTACAGATATTTGAGGAATTTTAAAAAGGGTGGTATATTTTTCTTTCCCACTTTTTGACCAAAATTGTATCAGAATTCACTCATTCGGTATTTCGTATTTAGTTGCTCCCAACTTGGATTCATTATAAATCAATTTAGGAAATTTCCATTTGAAAATGTTGTTTTTTTGATGAATAATGATCACAAATTGATATATTAATTTGATTAGATTGGATAACTTTATTTATCCCGTATTCGGGAAATTTCGTTGTCACAGTAGCAAGTGGGTGAGAATACAGACACAGAAAAATACATTTTAGACATAAATAAATAGGTAATAAATAAGTTAATTAATAAATAAATGTATAAATAAATATATATACATAAATAAATGTGTTGCTGAGATATATTTATACATCCATATACCTATACATACATGTATATAAACATATATGTATATATCAGTATGAATATGTATCACAGTTGCATTAGTAGTATGTCCATACTAGTAGTAACTCACCTTTTTGGCATTAAACCTTATTTTTTTTGCTCTCCTCTTTTTTCCTCCCTTCCATTTTAGGAATCATTGATCTATCTCAGGTGCCGCACTTACCTGTCCTAGTCCCTCCCTCTGCAGGGACCACCAGTTCCCCAATGGATCGCATCACCTACATCCCAGGGGGAGCCGCCACCTTCCCCGGCAGGCCTTACACCACTCCCCCAATCTCACCTGGTATGATAAGTCATAAAATCAGTCCTGTCCATTAAAACCCCTACTGTCTATTTCATTGCACTTAATTCCCATTTCTCTCCCATGAAGTTGGCTCCTCCCACATGAACAAAATCCAAGCCACGTCTTCAGAACGCGAGCGGGAAAGGGAACGGGATCGTGACAGAGACCGGGAACGAGAGAGAGACCGAGAACGGGATCGAGAACGAGAGAGAGACCGCGAAAGGGATCGGGATAGAGACCGAGAACGGGATAGAGAAAAGAGTGGTGCTAATGTGGAGCACGCCCCCATTTGGCGACCAGGTTTGGACCACCTCTCATTTTTAAAATGGCTTTTTGGGTGAACAAGGTAGAAACAGTTTTTTGTAAATATACTTATGTCTGTTTTTTTCTGCTTCAGGGACAGAACATAGCTTAGCAACTAGCAGTGTAAGACCTTCTTCTCAGCCATACCAGCATTCCCCAGTGTCCCCTCGTACTCAAGACAACGTCCAGCAGAGACCGAGTGTCCTGCACAATACCGGAAGCAAGAATCTTTCCACCGAACATCCCACTTCCTCCGTTTTAAGGTAAACTACAGTTTTTTTAAGTTTCCCCTCTTCTACGTTTTAGGCCAGGGGTAGGGAACCTATAGCTCGGGAGCCACATCTGGCTCTTTTAATGGGTGTATATGACTCTCCGTGAACCTGTGTGGTAAAATATGGGAACCTGTGTCTCTTTTGATAAGTGTATATGGCTCTCTGCGAACCTGTGTGGTAAAATATGGGAACCTTTGGCTCGGGAGCCACATGTGGCTTATTTGATGGGTGTATATGGCTCTCTGTGAACCTGTGTGGTAAAATATGGGAACCGCTGGTGAGAGAAACGATCTCTAGCGCCTTTTTAAATCATATTTTTTCTTTATTGGACACTTTTACATGCATTTTCTCATTGATATTCATTGATTAGCAACAGTAAAATAATGTTCTCAATAGAAAGTAGACTTTTTTTTACTTTCAAAGTGGCGAAATGAATAATAAATACTCATATTTTCATGTATTTTTACTTTTAAATTCCGAGTATAGCTCAAAAAGAATAATGTTTAAAAATATGAATTGTTAAAACAAGGCAATAAAACGCATTATGTTTTTCCTCCCGTCAGATCCGTACCCTCGGGACAATCCCGTTACCAAGGTTACCACGGCCACCTTCAAAGAACCGGCTTACCCTCGGACCCCTACGCGACTTCTCTGGACTCGAGCGTAGCCAAAGAGCAAAGTCGCGATGGAGGGAAAAATAGGGGTTTACCCAAACAAATCCAAGACCAGCACGGGCTCTCTGGAAAATCCGACCCCAAACGTTCCAGCCCTAGTCTGGGTGGAATGTACCCAGGTCCTTACTCCTCCATTTCAGGACGACCACCACCACCACACTTGCAGTTGGATAACCCTTCAGGTCGTGGAGAAAGTGGTACGGCGAGTCGAGAAAAGAGTCAAAACAAAGTGATGTCCATTCAGGAACAAGAACTCAGAGCACTCGGTAAGACCACCACGACTGCAGCCAACTTCATGAATGCGTTAAATTTCTTGTGATGCCAAACACTAAGTCACTGGAAATCACGCCATTTCTTCGTTAAATATTTCTTAGAAAATTCACCTTTGGGTACTGATAGGTTCATAATAATTATTATGGTCAATGTCTCATTAGTATGTCCACCCGGCCTCAACTAGGAGAGGGCTCTCTAACTCATTTCAAATGAGGACCAGAATTGGATGGCCTAATTTTCTTCCCACTTAAAGCAATATGAACAAAAATCTATTAAGTCACTAAAGCGCCTAGAAAGGTTACCGTATTTTCACGACTATAAGGCGCATTGCATTTTAAGGCGCACTGTCAATAAATGACACATTTTTATTTTTTTTCCTTGTATAAAACACATTGGATTATAAATCTATTTTGGAGAAAATTTAAGACTTTTAAGTGCGCCTTATAGTCCAGAAAATACAGTAAGGCAGTTTTGTCTAAGTGTATAAAATGACACATTTTTATTTTTTTTTCCTTGTATAAAACACATTGGATTATAAATCTATTTTGGAGAAAATTTAAGACTTTTAAGTGCGCCTTATAGTCCTGAAAATACAGTAAGGCAGTTTTGTCTAAGTGTATAAAATGACACATTTTTATTTTTTTTTCCTTGTATAAAACACATTGGATTATAAATCTATTTTGGAGAAAATTTAAGACTTTTAATTGCGCCTTATAGTCCTGAAAATACAGTAAGGCAGTTTTGTCTAAGTGTATAAGGAAAAAAAATCATTGCATCAATAGTGTTTATTCATTTGTTTTTAATAATATTTAAGAAAGGCAGGCAGTTCCAAGCTGATTTTTTTCTAAGGGGGTGAGACTGAATTGGGGGTTTAATCCTTTGTTTATTATTTCTAGCACAACAACAAACAAAAATTGTTCCCTTTGGAGCAATGTCTGTCACCATGGGGATTCCATGCAATCCTTGCTAAACACTTGCGTCATCATTTTACAGTAACTCTGGCATTGAGGTCCTTTTTCATGGCAACCTTTTACCCATATTTTATTCATAAGCTACTTGGTTAGAAGCAATCAATATGAAGAAAAACTATGTTCATTGCATCAGTTCAAAAAAATCTTCTCTAAATCTCACTTGTACCCTTTTTGTGCTTTTTTTTTGGACTTTTAGCTCAACAAAAGATGGATTCACATGTTCTGTACCGTCCTCCATCTGAGGAACGACTTTCCCCAGGCCAGAAGCCACCATCACCTTGTGTAAAAGGTAGCCAAAGGGTTGTCACCTTGGCTCAACACATCAGTGTAAGTTTTCACATTAAAACATACAAATACAGTGTTCCCTCACTACTTCGCGGTTCAGCTACCGCGGACTCAGAGCCTCGCAGATTTTTTTTTTTTTAAATACAAATATTCCATTGAAACAACATATTTTACAGTATTTTTTGTTATAACATGAATTTCACTCTCTCTACCTGTATTCTATATGGTGTACTGTATACAGGGGGGTAAAAAATTAAAAAAATAAAATAAAAATATTTTTTATTTTCTTTGAATTAAATTCAAATTAAGCATTTTTGAAGGGAAATCCCTACTTCGCGGAAATTCACTTATCGCGGGTGGTCCCGGTCCCCATTAACTGCGATAACTGAGGGAACACTGTAATATCCCATATCAAGTTCCCATCTCACTGCAATAACTTCATTTTTTTATCTTTACCATACCAGGAGGTAATAACAAAAGATTACACAAGACAGAGTCAGCAACAACATCAACAAGGCTACCACGGCTCACCCATCTTGGACTTAACCCGTCCTCCCAGTGCCTCACAAAACCCACCCACTTTTCAAGAGTCCTCCCAACTGGGCCGCTTTCCCGAGGGTATCGGGGTTGATCGTAACCGAGACCGGTAAGAGTCAGTACCAAATCCGGGGGATCAGCAGTAATAAACACGAGAGGTCAACCTTTTATTTATGATGACTAATAAATGTATTAATAGGCCTCAAGTCCTCAAGTTACGCATTGGTAGAAAAGGTCATTTCTCTTTTTTTGCGTTTTGCAGGTCCCCTCCTCAGGCTAAGTCTTCTCCGATTGGTTTTTCCAACGACTGTATCGAACCGGTATCTCCCGCCGGAGCCAATTCGGAGTCGGAAATGCAGGGAGGGATGAATTATCCGAACGAACAAGGAGAGCAAACGTAAGAACAAGGTCTTGTTTTGCATCTAAGCCAGCGGTGTTAAACATACGGCCCACGGGCCGGATCCGGCCCGTCTGGTGGTTTGATACGGCCCGGGGAAGAAAGCTGCATTGTATAAAAAAAAAAGTGAATTTTCTTTAAAATGTGTAGTTCTTGTATTATCCGCTAGGGGCGCAGTGTTTTAGTACGTGCAGACCCAGTGTAAAAGTGTTGTTAAAATTGCACATACTTTATTTATGTACTTATGTTATTTTCTTGTTCATAATATATTGTTCATAATGTAAAAGGAACATTCTGTTAATATACATTTTGATAATTTACTGGAATTTTGACTATGATACTTTTAATGGACCAAATATTGTATTTTTTTTCTATTTTCTACAAAGTATATCTATATGTTCTATTTGGTTTTGGGATTAACCAAATTTGGGCAAACTTCTGGGCCCGGGGGCCACATTGACTTAAAAAAATTGACAGATGGGCCGGGTCAGCACAAGATAGGATACATATAAAAAAGTGCATCCGTTAACAGTACATATGAAACATAAACAGAAAAAAGGACGAAAGTATTAACATACTCATTACTCATCATTCAAGTAAAAACAATAAAGTACATAGAAAAGTAAAAAGGAATGTATTAAGAAATATTAAAATGTCATTTAAAAAAGATAGATGTATTATTAGTTGCTTGATGTGGCTTCTCTTGACTGTGTACAGAATGGGCTCACGGTCTCCTCCCACTTCGCAACCTCCAGCTTTTTTCAGCAAACTGACAGAAAATACCTCGGCCATTGTCAAATCCAAAAAGCAGGAGATGAGCAAGAAGATGACGGTGGTGGGCAACGACAATGATTTCAGTGAGTACGATTTCTCAAGCTTACTTTTAACTTCCCATAGGATTTTTTTTCCTAGCAAGCTATTTTCTACATTTTACAGATGCAGGTCAGCCCGGAACGGAAATCTTCAACATGCCGGCGTCAACGACGGCGGGGTCAGTTAGCGTTCGTAGCCACCCGGCTCCCGAGACACCCGGCAGCTCCATTGGTCTAGAGGCCATCATAAGAAAGGCCTTAATGGGGAAATTTGATGATCAGCCTGAGGAACGATCCCCAGCTAATGCTGCTAACACGCTAACATCCAGCCTGCCGGGCGCCATGAGTGGGACGGATGGACGAGTTGAGGACGGTTTTTCACAGGGTAATTACTTTTTCTAGACACGTACACGCAGTAGCATGCTAACGGGGGCAGTAATAGTATGGGATTGAAAGGACCAACCCATAATCTTGTCATTTTTGTTTGTAGGTAGTGCTAAACCATCAAAGGGCGGTGGGCGCTCTAACGGGCGCAAGGCCAAGTCTCCAGGACCAGGCTTGTCGGGGGGTGAAAGGCCATCCTCCGTGTCTTCGGTCCACTCCGAAGGAGACTGCAACCGAAGAACGCCGCTGACTAACCGAGTCTGGGAAGATCGACCCTCGTCCACAGGTACTTTCATAATACCCAAATTTCCCCCTTATATGCTGTACTGAAACACAAAACGGTACTCGGACACCTGGTCCCCCGGCGTTTTGTCGAATGGACGTTTCGTCGAATGGACGTTTTGTCGAATGGACGTTTCGTCGAATGGGCGTTTCGTCGAATGGGCGTTTCGTCGAATGGACGTTTCGTCGAATGGACGTTTCGTCGAATGGACATCTCGTCGAATGGACGTTTCGTCGAATGGACGATTTGTCGAATGGACGATTTGTCGAATGGACGTTTCGTCGAATGGACGTTTCGTCGAATGGACGTTTCGTCGAATGGACGTTTCGTCGAATGGACGTTTCGTCGAATGGACGTTTCGTCGAATGGACGTTTCGTCGAATGGACGTTTCGTCGACGGACAGTTCTCTCTCTCATGATTAGAATTTTGAGAGCGAGAGATTAACTGGTTGATCGCTTTCAACAATAAACTTTTTCTCTCTTTCTCTCACATATTTATAATTTTGAGAGCGAGCGAATCCGGCGACCAAACGTCCAGGGACCAAGTGTCCATCGACCAAACGTCCGTTGACCAAATGCACGATGGTCACGATGCAACACAATCTTACACGAAAGTATTTCCAAACGGCAAACACTTACAAATAGATACTCGTAGTACGAAAATTCCTAAGCCTTCATGAACTAACCGCCATCTCTTCACTTCTTTCAGGTTCAACGCCGACTCCCTTCCCATGCAACCCATTGATAATGCGTTTCCCCGGCGGGACAGTTTCAGTCCCCTCGCCTTCATCCGGCCAACCGGCGGGTCAGCCGACGGGGCAACCAGTAAGCCACGCCCCTCCAACTCAAGGGCAAGGCCGCGCCTGGGAAGAAGAGGACAAACCCTTACTCATGTCGCAGTACAGCTCCCTGTCTGACAGCGAGTGACCCACAAAGCTATCGTATAGGCTTAAACAGACCCCCACTCAAGCCCCCCTAACCCATCCAAATCCATTCCACCATCAATTTCCCACTTCGGGCTACACAAAAAGGATTTCCCAGACAACTCTCGGCCTTATCCATCAGGGCACAACCAACCAACCAATCAACAACCACCTTCTTCACGATCAAGTGCTTACATGTTTATGAATGGGAGCGAACTGGCCAATCAGAGGGCCCCTCACGCTGCAAGGAATGGGACGACATACCTTATTTTGCTTTTCCTGGCTTTTTTTTCTTCTTTTTCGACTCGCAGTACTTTGTCGGGATTGGAAAGTGATTGTAGACAAGTACTACAGTTCTCGCAATCATAGTTTATGTGGGCGTCCTTGTTTTTTGTTTTTTTTTGGCAAATATGAATGCTTTTAAGGTGGGTCATATCATTGGTTTACAGGGTAAACATGCTGTTGTTCATCCATGTCGTCTCATACTTTCGGAAGGGTCCAGAGGAATGGTCGTACCTGCTGATGTCAGGTATCCCGACAGACTTTTGGTCACATAACGACACACACGGACAAGTGGCGCTTTTTTTCCCTCGTTTTTTTATTAACCGCGTCCGGCAAACTTTTTTGGGACGATAAAGCACTTAGTTTCTTTTTTTGGGGTCCGTTTGCCACGACACTGCATAGAACGGGAACTTGAGAACCCAGCGTGGCGACCAATCCCTCGTTAACTTGACTCTCACTACCGGTGATTTCAAAACAACACAAAACGACAATCGCGTGTGAGTGAAGCCGAAGTCCAGCTGGTCTTTCAACTTGGCCCGACAAGATCTACCATCTTGGAGCTTTTTTTTTTGTGTGTGTGACAGTCTGACCTTGTACTGCTACTGCATAGAGGAAACACCCTTAGCTTCTCTTCTGTGCAGCTTTTGTACATTATATTCTTAGTGTTAAGTGCCATTTATTTTACACGCACAGTACTGAAGTTACCAAGTGACGCACAATAGTTTTTATTTTTTTTGTTTGTTTTTTCCCCCTTTTTTGGCTCCTCCCCCTCGCCAGAGTTTCTACTATACAGGCTGGGAATTGTGTAAACCGTCAAGCGAATGAAACGCCTTTTATCCGTTTTTAAGCAATCAGTCCTGCGTTAGATGTATTTTTTTGTTTGTTTTTTTGGTTTCCATGGCGACAACTGTGACAGTCTGCTTCACTGCACCCGCATTCGGGCGGGTTCAAGGAAGACGAGGGGACGTATTAAACAAAAAAAAATATGAGTTTGATGTTCATTCACTCTGTGTAATGTCTCAAAAAAGTTGGATTGCTTGCTATCACATGCTAATGTAGAGTTTTCTCCATTTTGTTGTTTATTTGAGTACACAAATGTCCGCCATTTTGACTGTTCCAGGACTACCTCCTCTTCCCTACCCTTCGTTGATGGTCAAGCATGTTCATGCCTGCACAATAATCATCTCAACCAGCCATCATCCATTTTGGAACGGGGTGAGTCCCCCGCCCGGGTGAAGACGAGAATAATGTCCCCATATTATTGTACAGTTTATCAAAATACACCTTTTTAATCGCAATTTTAGGAATGTGACCGTAAACAAACTAAAGCCA
Source organism: Stigmatopora nigra (assembly GCF_051989575.1). Lineage (NCBI taxonomy): Eukaryota > Metazoa > Chordata > Actinopteri > Syngnathiformes > Syngnathidae > Stigmatopora > Stigmatopora nigra. The sequence continues at coordinate 15,904,387 of NC_135511.1, read as the reverse complement.
TATCTTAGCTGTTTGCTTTTTACCAGATGACGGACTAATCCATACTAAATTCAAATGTAATGTGCATTAATTTTGCCTTTAATTTTTTTTTTGTCCAACCACGGTTTCTCCCAAAAAACAACACAAAAAATAGTTATGAAAAAGATTATTTTGGCCCTTGGAAGGAGGTCTAGCAGGGCTGTGGAGAAAAAGTATAACATTGTTTTTAAACATTTTGTTCATAATGTTTTTTTTATATATATAAAAATAACCCACTGTATAATAGCAAGGAATGTATATAAAATTAAATAGATGTAAATATTTATGTGGCTTGCTTTTAGGTTGGTATATTACAAAATATTAGAGAGGAAAAACACGGTTAAATTCTACATGCCCACCAGCAAGCTTTGTGGATAGCAGTGTACAAATGGAAAAACGAATAAGACACTGCCTTAATGTTTAAATAAAAAGCTTATTGCCATTCATAGTCTCGGAGTCACTTTATTATAAGATACTAAATGGACACTTGAGATGTAATTGAACCTCTTCAAACGCTAGAGGGAGTAGTAATCCTGCAATTGCATGTCGTAACCAGTCACCGGCGCATTTTTATGACGTAATTAGCGTTCCTCGTGGTTTAACCATGAACTTCGGCGTGTTATACTGTCAGTGTTTATTTATCAAATATTTCTTTTTAAGAATAGATGATCCATCTCCTTACCTTTGGCAAAGTTTGATCTTCACCTACAAGTAGCAGTCTTGGTATGTACATGTTTATTTCTCAAACAGTACAGAGGAAAAAACGCAATGTATTGATTGACTTTATTCAAATACAATATACATCTTTAAATTAGATCCGAACAGAAACGGCAGCCGACGTACAAAAATATAAAGAGAATTAACAAGTGCCTTAATTCCACATATACATCAGGAAAATATTTTACAGCAAGACGTGTTAGACTTGAACTTTCGTGAAACCAGCAAACATTTCGAATCCAACCTGCTTTTCACTTTGCTTTAAACTGTCTTCCACCACTAAAAACTGCCATCCTTTCAATTTCAACATACAGTTCCCTCAAAAAACCCAACAAAACCTTAAAATAGCTTCCAAAACTCCCTTTATAAGTATGATTTGTCATGCAACACATTTAGTGACAAACCCTATCCATAGTCTTTCCATTTAACATCTTATCTTGGGCTTAAAAGTTATTCCCCTAAACTATTATTGATTTGTTATTGTACAAATTGGGATTAGACCACGTTTATTGCAATAAAATTGTAATAAGAATTAAGATATTTCATCAAATGCCTTTCATTTATGAAGTTAGATCATCAAATTTCACTATAGTTCACAAATTAATTCAACCACTTGCTTCCAATTAGTTTTTTTCATATACATTTTTTCTTAATTTACAGCACTTGTTTATTAAAACACAATGTTGTTAGTGTACAGATAGTTATTTTTCCCTTTAAGGTATAAAAAAATAAAACACAACAAAATATATCTTTGGTAGTCTAATCATGAAACAATATTACATGTTGAAAATGCTGTCAAAATGATAAACTTGTACCAATACTGACAAAAAACACTTATTTAAATAAAATTCCCTTTTCCCCCGTGTTGCTCTAACACCCCCTGCACACCTCAGTTATAAATAGGCTAAGAAAATGTTGTGATGTACTCATTTACAGCTTTTAAAGAACACAGAATCTGTTAAAAATAAAAAAATCTTTGGTCCAAGCATTGGAGCACACACTCACACGGGCGCACACAAAAACAGATGATTTTTTATAATGGAAACAAGTGCAATAAAGCCGTTATTAGTAAAGATGCACCATCTCACACGACTTAATCTTCTTTGTTGTGAAGTTTTTTTTTCCATACTTGCGTCATCATGAAATAGTAAGACATTGCCCAATGAGATTTTTAAACAAAAACATGGTTAAACCTCCAGCATTCACATACATTCCCTTTTCTAAAATGGAGTCCGGAACAAAAGACAAAAACGGATCCGGTAAGGATGACTATAAGTCTTCCGTGTAGATAATGCAAGGACTCGAATCTTCGCCGGATTCCAACCGCACTTTTGATACGAACCAGCGCCGCGCCACGGCTGGTTTGTAGGTAAGCGTGGTGCGGTAAATGTTTTTGGCGTGTTTGGGGTACACGATGGTGGTGCTCTGGTAGCCAACGGGTTTCTGTCGGGGTTCTAGGTATACTTGGCTTTTGTAGCTCCGCCAGGTGCAGTCAGGGACCGCTACCACCGTTTCGCTGTACGAGGTTGGCGTGGGGACGGGGACGCAGTACACACGGTCTTGGTAGTGTTTGTCTGAATCGTAGCGGACGGCTGAAGTGCACCTGAGGGAAGGGAGGCAGGGAGTTAGGTATGAACAGCCATGTTGGGACAGGTGCTTAAGAATTGGCTTCAAAATATATGCTATATTTTTGTTTTTCTGGTAGGTGTTTTAACATTGATAAATTGTTTAGGGCCAGATTGGCCCAGTTTAAAGATTAGAAGTTAACCTTTCATTGAATAATTTGATATTCAAAAGGTAAAAACTGTAATGAATCTGTACCGTTAGATTTTTGTCATGAGTAGACGTTAGCTGTTTAGCTAGCTGTTTACCTAGCTGTTTAGCTAGCTGTTTAGTTAGCTGTGTTATAGAATAAAATAAAATATTTAAAAATGTCATATCATAAGAATCATATTATTACTCATGAGTAGACATTAGCGGTTTAGCTAGCTGTGTTATAGAATAAAATAAAATATTTAAAATGTCATATCATAATAATCATATTTGGGATAACACTGACGGGAGCAAATCTGTACTTAAGTATTTTTTCAATCAAAATACAGGCTAGCTGCTAATTGTGCTGTTATTGCTAACGAAGAGGGAAAATTTAGTTATACAAATAAACAAAAAAAATAGTTATAATAATAATAGATGTTAAAATAGGTTTTAAAAGTATAAAAAGTGGAAACAAAGACAAATGTATAATTCAGATCAACTCTAATGTATGAATTTATTCGGATTTGATTTCTGCTATGCTAAAAAGGTTATGCTAACAGGATTCCAAAAACATATTAACCTTATACTAACATTGACCATATTTTTTTAAAGATTCTATTTGGTTAGGGTTTAGAATTTGGGATGTGGATAACATTTTGAAGGGTGAGACGTAAACATCATCAATTTTTTTGGTTACTTACTTGACTTCCTTCTCTGGTTTAGGGTCCACTTCAATACTCTCCCCATAGAAGACCGGATACATGCGAGTTTTGGGCTCTCCTGTGTTGAGCAGCAGGTAAGGCAGCTGCAAAGAGAAAAAACTTCATTTAGAAAGGGAAAAAAACTGAAAAAAACCCCAACAAGGCTGCCAATGTGTATGTACCCTGACAGAAATCCAGTAAAAGAACCTAGCATGCTTTCGGGTCTTGCATTGAGCCAACAAGCTCATTTAAAAGGCACTGCAGGCAGGCAGGCAGGCCCACCTTGTAAAGTCATCATAAAGTTCCAAGGGAAATTGAGACGGAGAATGATGGAAATGGGCCAAATTGGACACTTTCCATGGGAATTCATGGGAACCAAGGGTGGAACCGTATCATATTTAGGCACACACATATAAACATTGCTTGCTTGATCCAGAATATGTGCCATTTTGACAGATTTTCATTTTTTTTTTTAAATCACCCCTTTTGAACAACAATGTTCAATTCAATTGCGAATTCAAACTTCTCCAATTGAGCCATAATCTGTTTTATTTTTGTTATTATCTGAGATTTTTACTGACTAAATTATATTTTGTCTATATGAGTAAGTGTTTCTTGACTGGGATGGTTTATTGTTGTCAATAGCTGTTTTTAATAGATTTTTTTTGGCAAAGTACCGCAACACGGCCGTGAATCTTTTAAAAAGGTTGGTTTATTTTTGTGAATTGCCATTAATTCCACTAAAAGGAGACAAAAGTATTAATTCAGCCGTGCCGTGTTCCCTTTAGTCGTCCCCACGTTAACGTCGATTATGTGTGTTGCAGATGTTGAGCTCGCAGACGACACAATAACAGCTGGCGAGCAGGTGGAGAGGAGCCGCTTCTCCTCCTCATGTGAAGTGGTGGATCCACGCAAAGTGAGGTTTGAAGCCACATTCCGACAGCTGCGGCGCGCTATTACGCTCCACTGCTCCCCACCCACGTGGCCCAAGGTCGAGACCGGCCGGCCATGAAATTTATGAAAAACTTCAAATCGCACTCCATTTGGGTCAAAGTAAGTTGATTTCTCTTCCATAACTAAAATTGGGGAAAATTGTGGGCTAGTTATTAAAAAAATAGGGGTGAAGAGAAATAAAATGTTCTATTAAAGCTGTTTTATTACAAATTAAAAATGTAATATACTACTCGGTCAGATTATGATTATGCCAAGTCTCACCCCTAAAATGATGTATTGTAAAAATATATTTTTTAAAAATGTATTAAAAAATTCCAGAATGAGATGAATAAAGTAATCTAATGTAATCTAATATAATCTAATGTATTCTAATGTAATATAGTGTAATGTAATCTAATGTAATGTAATCTAATGCAATCTAATCTATTGTGATCTAATCTAATGTGATGTAATCTAATATAATGTATTCTAATATAATGTAATCTAATCTAATCTAAAAGAACAAGGTTTTATGCCATTTTCAAGCCCCACTTGGACAAATTTCTTCAAATGTATTAATTTAAGCATACATCCATTTTACTTAAAATGTTATTTGGACTATTTTTTTAATGCAGAGTATAAAAAACATTTTATTCTATAGTATTAATATTGTTACTTTACTTTTTTGTTCTCGTTTTCTGATCGAATACAAAAAAAATACTTTAAATTGTGTCCTTGGCCTAGAATTCTCTCATTTTGATTGACAGCCTTAAAAATCGTCCCGCTTTCATTGTGATTGACACAATGTGCCCGACTTTGCACAGATGCATCTTGGGAAACATGAAATCTGGTCAAAGGACTAAGAATGTGCTGATTGAACTGGGTCTAATTTGCCCCCATTTTGGAAAACCACTTGCAATTTGCGCCGCCGCAGACACGTTACGTGATTGATGGCCGTCTCTGCGTGCGAGCCCGGTCGCTCGGCCAGGCCGAGCGAGCGCCGGCCGGCCCCTACCGGGCTCGGCCCCGGCGCCCCCCACCAGCCCTCCTCTCACGTTACAGCGGGAGGCGGTCACATGCTGCGGCTTGGACGCGGTTAAGCGCGCATGCCGGGCGGGACGGGGGACGGCCGAGAAGAGGCCAAGGGCACGGCGGATGAGTGCGGCGCCGTCGGGCTCGTCTTACCTATGCGATCTGGCAGCTGTTAAAATGTACACGATTGCAACTCAAGGAGAATATCGCAATGCGCGTTTAAGGTCAAATTGGACTGCGCTGCATTCGGATGAGTGCCAAAAACAAAGCCTGGACCAAAAGGGTTATTTTAATAAGGTTATACTTATTGGGCATGCTGTTATTGCAAATATATATTTTATATGCATTTATTTTGAAATTCTCAGACATGGCATTTGACAAGAAAACTGGGGGAGTTAGCACTACGTTGTTCGCCTTGTGTATGAAATTCCAACAGGTTTATTATGAAAAAAATGTTTCAAATAATGCCATTACTGTGCTTTTTTTCAAAACTTTCCCAAAATATCATGAATTCAAGTACATTTGGGGAGTTTGTAGTCATATTTTTACTTGAAAATGGAGGAAACTCCAGATGAGAATCAAATTTGAGAAAATTGATAAAAAAATTGCGACAATTGATAAAAATTTGAGAAAATGGGTAATAATTTGAGAAAATTGATAAAAATCTGAGAAAATTGATAAAAAATCTGAGAAAATTGATTAAAAAAATGACAAAATGGATAAAACATTTGATAAAATTGATAAAATGATCACTTTAATTCAAGTAAAAAAAAAAACTTCACAATGGGCGTATTTTCCATGAGATAAAGCCCTAATAAATGACTTCTGCCCATAATACTTATGTATAATTAACACAACCACCCGACATTTGTTTCCCTTCCAATCTTGTTAAAAAAAATGAAAATAAAAATAACCAATATCATAAAACATGTAAAAGTAGTCATAGAAGCAATGCGGCCTTCCCAAAGTCCAACCATAAACAATGAAACCTTCTCAAAAAAGTGGAATTCTCCTACAAACTACCTCAAAAAACCATTGATTCCTAACTCTCCGACGTTTGAATCCCCCCCAAAGAAAAATAGGACGTCCCAATCTCAACACTGTCTCCGATAAGCGTCCTCAACTACTTGAGTCTTTCCATCTCACACAAAGTAAACACCCCCCAAAAGTAGAGGTTAGCAGACCCCCAGGAAGAAGCGGCGGTGGCGGCGGTCTGCACACAAAGAATCCACTAGTCCTGGAAGAATCAAATTCATGCCCAGAAAAACAAGCCACTGCTGACAAAGCCACACAGTGTCCAAAAGAACAACGGCAATCCGCAAAGTCCAAAGGCCAAGTCAAACATCTCCCAACTAGGGGGGGGCCGGGGGGCTCCAGACATTTATGTGAACACCAGCGGGGTTAGTCTCGTGCTGGTCGCATCAGACGGGCTGGATTGTCTGGGCATTTTGGTCCCAGTTGCATTTAGAAATGAAAGGTCGTCAAACACTTATGCAACGAGACCCCCCACCACCCAACCCTGCACCTCGAAATAGAGCTGGCGGATTGTTCTTAAGCGGCCTACAGAAACTTAAAAATAGATTTGGAAAGGGGAAGGGGGACCACAAGGATGATTGTAGTTCAGGTCTTTGTGAAGCCAGATGAGAATTTGAGCACAAATGAAGAGTTTTTGGGGGGTTTTCGGATGGAAATGGCGGATTCTTTCCATAAGATTGAGAATGAGAGTAAAAAAAATGGAGATCTAGGCAAGTAGGAACCTCAGGTGGATTGGTGTAGCGATTTGCGTTATGTGGGCGTCTCAAGGCGAATGTCACAATACTCCTGGGAGTCACCAAGTGCATTTCTGAAGCTTCCATTAGACCCCTTGAAAAGCCACATGGACCCGCTCAGACATGTTCTACAGACCGTTGGGAAGTGGGAGTGACCTGAAGAGGAGGATTTTCTTACGGCATCTTCCGACTAAAAATTGCATTGGTGTTTTCTTTCTTATCTTCTAATGTTTTGTTCATAAATGTGTTTACTGTATTTTCACGACTATAAGGCGCACTTAAAAGTCTTAAATTTTCTCCAAATTTGACAGGGTGCCTTATAATCCAGTGTGCTTTATATATGAAAGAACAATTAAAATGTGTCATTTATTGAGGGTGCGCCTCAAAATGTGGTGCGCCTTATAGTTGTGAGAATATGGTATTTATGTTCTACCAAATTGAATACATTTAAATTGAACTAATGATTACTGCTACTAAATTAGAAAATAAATGACTTTAAATCACAAACTGGCAGTATTCCCTCAAATTTTGTGGTTAATGTAGAAAAATCAGCAAGTAGGGTCACCCTTATTAAAAAAAAAAAATAATCAATATCACAAAGAGTACTTTGTGATAAGTGAGTTGTGATAATTGAGGGATTACTGTACTACTATTACTACTTTGTTTATGACTACATGTTATATGTTGTACGGTAAGTAACTCTGCAAACTACACTATTACTGATAGACAGAATTTTCCCCATAAAATAATTCATAGCATCAAAAAGAAATACATAACACAGGAACAATGAATACAAAAAGATTTTTAACTAGGTCTACAATGTCTTCTGTGTCTGTCTTGCTAATGCAACTAAGAAATTTCCCAAATACGGGATGAAATAATGTTCTAATCTAATAATTTTGGGGGAAAATGAAAGTGTCTTAAATGTCTCTTGTAGTCCTTAGAGTACAGTACATTTTGAGAAAGAAAAAACTATATAAATCTATTAAAAAGTTTGCGTTTCTATGGGGCAAATTTGCACTGAAGCAGTTATAAATGCCTTAAAAAGGAGTGTTTGAATGAAGTACAACAGGTACTCGAGTTTTCTTTCACATCCCCAAAAACATGCCTGTCAAATTAAGAAGACAGGATGTAGCCTGCTTCTCATTGCGCTGGGACAAGTTCCAAAAGACCACCAAGACCAACAGAACACGTGAGACCACCACTATGTGCCAAAAATCTTAACCACTAATCCAAAATGCTCCCTAAAACTATTGTTTCAATGGAATCGAATGTTTTTATTGTCGTTTTTTTCGTAAGTACATTGACAAAAACGACTAAAAACAAGCACTAATGTGCTACAATAGGCTGAAGGCTACCCTGTATTGTCTAACTCTTAAACTACAGGCAAACTCAGTCCACACTTAATTAATAAGATCATTTTTAAAAAGGAGTAAATCATAAGATAGCCTTTGAGGATGGATAAATATTAGCTTAGGCTACAGAGCTACCGAGTTTCAAGACGAAAAACTGACGAGTAGGAGTTCAAAGTCAGTTTCCACAAGAAAGAAAAACAAGCATTGCAACTTGAGTGGCGACGTGACAGGAATTCTGTCTGTAAAAATACTAAAGTTTCACATTTGAGGAGTGTTTACATGTCTGTTGCTAAATATAAGAGATTTAGCAGTAGGCTAGGTGCTTTTTTGCCAATTTTCCTATGTTTGCTTTGTGCTGACACCTCATGGAAAATAAATGTACGGTCTTCCTATTGTATTTATGATACATTTGATGCAGACCTATGTTATAAAAAGTTGGTTGGCGGGCCACATTTTAGATATAATATTTAGATATTTTTTTTATATAAATGGATTAAAAGAATTGGATTAAAAGCCCTGAATATTCTGTTTTTTAAAGATTTAAAACAATGTTTATTTTAGCTTTTATTATATATATTTTTAGATTTTACAAAATGTTTTTTGAACTAAAAACAGAACAAATGGATTAAAAAATGACAATTATTGATTTAAAAGGGGGAAAATCAGGAAATTTAATATATATTTATACTCTTCATTTCAATTTGATCCTAAAACAGAAAGTCGGCACTTTTGATTACTTTCCAGGGCCACACAAAATGATGTGGCGGGCCAGATTTAAACCCCGAGCCGCCACTTTGACACCTGTGCTAAGAAATAGTTCCTGAAAAACATGATTATTATATACATTGTTATCAACTTTGCATTGCATTCTTTGGGAAGATTATCTCTTCCCATAGCAACAGTGAAATGCCATTAAACTATTTTTTATTTTTATCTTTCTAAGAAAAGTCATGCTAAATCCAATCCATCCATTTCTCTAAAATACCCCTTGACATGATATTTGGACTTAAATGATCGACTTGATCAGCCAGTTTGACAACAACGACAACAACAACCAGATGCATCCATCTTGGTTGGGAGTCCCAATGACCTGTTAGCATTTAAACTATGAAGGCAAAAATAATAACGCAATAATAACAGTCAAAGCACTCATCGGCAGTAACCATGACATCTAAAACCAAGCTGACTACTGCTTCTGCAACTGATACGTGTTACGAAACTGCGCCGGGGTCTCACTTCGGATCCCCCCGTAAAACCAGTTAAGTCCCACGCCGTAAGTCAAGCGGGCATTTAACTTTTACGGATTCCTGGGACAGCGCTATCCTCAGCATGGGGGGGTCAGAGAAGGGAGAGACGTGGACGTGCAATGGTTATCACATATTACCATTTGTGTATAGGGTCATGGACTAGGGGGGCGGGAACCTTTTTGACAGGGAGAGCTATAAACAATTTAAATTTTCAAATGTTATACCTCAAAAAGTCCAAATCCATGAAAATGTGTGCATTTTCAGTCATTTCACCACTTTTAACAGAAAAATAACATTGCTATGCTATTGCTAACAATTAGCATATTCATGCTCAAGAGTTTAATGCAGAAATAAATATGCTAGCAATGGGGTTAGCGCCACCAACTATCTTAATAGTGCATTTGGGACTCAGCTGTCACCAACAGTTTCCATGTTTTACCTCTCAAATTAGCAGAGACCCATACACACAAATCAAAAGAGCCGCATGTGGCCCCCGAGCCATAGGTTGACTGGATTAAAGAACCCCAATTCTTGCTGAAAGCAGCATTTAATTTGTGAAATTCAGACGGTGTTTTGTCGATGACTGATAAGACTTAGTAGGAAGAAAGATTCACCGGACCCATAAACACCCATAAAAAGAGCCACATTTGGCCCCCGAACCATAGGTTGACTGGCCTAAAGTACCCCAATTCTTGCTGAAAGCAGCATTAAATTTGGGAAATTTGCATGACTTTGCCTTGTCGATGACTGATAGGACTGATAAGGAAGGAAGACCCATAAACACCCATCAAAAGAGCCACATTTGGCCCCCGAGCCATAGGTTGGCTGGCCTAAAGTACCCCAAATCTTGCAGAAAGCAGCATTTAATTTGGGAAATTTGGATGACTTTGCCTTGTCGAAGTTCTTATACGGCTTATTAGGGAGGAAGATTTACTCACCAGTTTTCCTTCCCGGCCGGTGGCGTCCTTTCTCCCGGGTGCTTGCTGGCTCTCCACGGGCGTCGGGCAGCTACCGGAGCGTGGCTCCACGAGCGCCGGGGAGAGTGAGCAGAAGGGCGGACTCGGGCTTGGAGGCAGCCCCGAATCCGGACTGTCGAGCAGCCCTTCCCGGTTCTTTCCTTTCAGGCTTTCGTCCATCGCTTGCAAGTGGAGGTGCCCCACCATTTCTTGGCAGCGAGAACAATTCGCAAAGTCACCCTAAAAACTAAAAAAAAAACTTTAAAAAAACGTCGCCGACGATTGTCCTCTTGTCAGCCTCTTTGTCCAAGTGTACTTTAAGATCCGATCTGGATTTTGGGAGAATTCAGATGAGGAATGAAGCGTTTGCGAGAGTTAAAAAGCAAATAGATGTCGTTCTTACTTACCTGTGTCGCCAAAGGGAGACAATCCTCCGTGTCCCGTCCAAAAAAAAAATTCCTCCAAGCCCCGATTGTGGGGAAGGTTTAAATCGGCATGACAACTGAATGTCGACGTCTCGACACAAAAACAAAGCAGACGACGTTCGTCTGTCGCAGGGTTGGATGAAAGCTCCTCTACGGAGCTCGTCACCGCTCACACTCTACTAAGAGGAGTGTGTGCATCACTAGATCGGTTAGTGTGTGTTTGTGGGGGTGTGTGTGGGTGTGCGGGGTGTGTAAGTTTCATGTGTCTGCTGGTGGAGACCACATGCGCTACCGTCAATGACCACAGGAGGGCGCGTGTTGTTGCATTAGTTGTCATTGTAATCGTTATGTTGATTGGAGCATGAAGATAAATGTCATCGCTTGCTAACTGTTCCTAGTTTATTATTCCGGAATAAGACATTTTATATGTTCACAATGTGCACAACTACCATAATCAATAATGTTGTTGATTGTTAGATCGTTGGGATAGGCTCCAGCACCCCCACATTCAATGGCAATTTAGATTTTTTTTAATTTAAATTTTTTAATGAGAAACATTGTAGTGTTTTACTAACAGCCTTTCAAAAAGTTGACATTGTTGACTGATATTTTGTCTTTAGATAGATTGGATTTTATATTGTTTGACTAATCAACTGGTGTGTCATGTAAACTTTATCCAGTGTTTTAATGTCAAGGAATATCTTGATATATATATATAATATCTGGACAAACTGTTCATACACTTGACATTGGACAGTGCTGCCAAATGCAGGAAATCAAAAAGGAAATTAGAAGCTAGCAATTGCATGTTTGATTGTGCGTGTGATGGTCCACCAGCAGCTCTCCATGGTGATAAACACCCGATTGCCACCAACTCATGCGTGATGTTTGTTCACTTTTCATGACGCGTGTGCAAGGTACTCCTAATGAACACCAAACAAACCTTTTAGCTTTTTCTGTTAATACTCAGAAGAATAAAAAATTGTCAATTGTGTTTTGGGATGGATTTTTAAAGGCTCACTTGCAGTTCAGAGGGTGCTTTAGTACTGTATTTGATAGATTGGACTTCACTGAACAAAAAAACAAGTTATTTTCCTTGTAAAATCAACCAAATAAACTGGTGTTGTGAGTTTTTGCATGCAAAAATGTGCGTGAGAAAAGTAGTTGTCCTTCTTTTCAAAGCAATATGTTTTATTTTTTCAGGCATTCATGTGCTGTCTAGGCCGACTCTCAACGCAAACAAACCGCAAAGAAACGGCGGGGGCTGGCAGGAAAGATCGTTTTCAGTCGGTGGGGACGTCAACTGTGGTTTCCTGGTGGAATGGTTCACAATATCTCGCAGGTAGGTGACCATTCAACACTATGCCTTTCACACAATGTACACGTCAACACTGGAAATGTGTTAGTTAGTGGGTCCATTTAGCTGAATAGTCGTAATAGCCCCCAACAAAGGTGAGTTTTACAAACAAAGCGGGCGTATTGCCTTAAAAAATCCTTTTTATGCCATGAAAACACTGCCTGATTGAATGAATATGCATTTTTTGTGTGGCTATTTTGAGGGTGAAATAGTACACAACAGCCTTTGTGGTCACAAGAGTAATTGGGTGCAGAAATAATAATAATAATTGGAGATAGGCTTTGTCGGGTACTTGGACGTTTGGTCGCCGGATGTTTGGTAGGCGGACGCTTTGTAGCCGGACGTTTGGTCGCCCGGACGTTTGGTCCCCCGGACGTTTGGTTGCCCGGACGTTTGTTCGCCCGGACGTTTGGTCGCCCGGACGTTTGGTCGCCCAGACGTTTGGTCGCCCGGACGTTTGGTCGCCCGGACGTTCGGTCGGCCGGACGTTCGGTCGCCCGGACATTCGGGCGCCCGGACGTTTGTTCGCCCGGACGTTTGGTCGCCCCGGACGTTTGGTCGCCTGACGTTTGACAACATGAGAGAGAGAGTTTACCAATGAAATCTGTTCTTTAAATTATATTCATGAGAGACAGAGTTTAATATATAAATATCTACTGTTGGAACCAGCTCTCAAAATTATAGTCACCCGGGCAGAGGGGGAATTGGACGGAGAGATAACAATTGTTTATGTTTTTGGTACCGTTGGTCTCACATCATACGGCTTTTGGACAGACGTTGAAACTAAAAAGGGTTTGACCTCTTTGGTTTATTGCTGTAATAGTAACAACATTTTACGTTGGTAGCTTTGCGAGATACCATTAAATAGTTGATACTGGTTTGACACCGGTTCAAACATGCAGCAGGTAGAACAATTAAGATGATGTCCTTAGCAGAGACGGAGGAATTTCTTATCTCTTCTTTAATTTCCTCACAAGAGTCAAACCCAAATGCTGCACTTTTAGCTGTAATTTTTGCCTGAAGTCACGCCAAGTTCAAGAGTTCATCACTTCACTTCTGCCAGTCTGACAGTAACTCTAAGCACTTTGCCATCTGGGAAGATTTCCCATGATGCTTTGTGTTTGCTTCCTCGCCTGCGGGGATAGAATAGCAAGTAAGGACCACCCACGTGTGTTTTTATAAATGGAATTTTCCTTGAATTTGCAATTATTATATTATATTTATATTTTTAGCATTTTTCATGTGTCAAGTATGTTAAATGCAATCAAATTGTGGTCGTTTTTGCGTGTGAGAGTAGTTATTTTTTTAATTTAAGCAATTTGAAAAGATATTTTTATTGTTGATTCAAGTTTAGCTGAGAAGATCTCTTGTTTTTTTTATTTTATTTTTTTATTTTATAGTTGTGCTGTCTGGCCTCAGGGGTTTCCAACAAACTCAACATGCGCACACCTCTGAATGTTATCTGCACGTAAACAGCTTGTGTTTAGTTACCCGTCTCAACCTGCACACACAAAAAGCAACAAACACATGGCGAGTGTATGTCTGGAGGTGTTACACCAAACACTCTTGCTACAACACGTTCAACAGCATAAACATACGATTGCATGCTGAAAAAAATGCACTCTTCGATTGTCACGCTGTCCCTAAACTTTTCTTAGCTTTTTCCAGTTATAGACACCTGGCAAAATGTTTAATTATTATATTATTTAACCCTCATAGGTCACTTGTTGGACCCATAGCAATAAAAAAATGTAATGGACGTTGTAATTTTGAGTTTTTTGATCAATAACTTTGTGTTATAAACCATTAACAGTTTGTGTGCTTGGTTCATTAGCATATAAAGCAATAAAATATTTTTTTAATTTTCTACTTACATTATAAATTGAGTGTTAGGATTTTTCTTGTTCAACTTTAAAGACTACAAATAAATCATACTGTTTTTTTGTTTATTTTTTTTAGTCTGAAAGACGAATGTTTAAAAAAATAGTTCCCATAGCAAAGCAATCTGTCCAATGTGACACTTTGCTAGTGAAATATTGCATTTAGGTCGTAACATTGAGCTAGCTGGGGGCGTCTGAGTGACAGATTGAGCATTTGCATTGACGCTTGAGCTTTGAGATGAGATGTTTACGAGAGCTGCACATTCCCCCCGTCTTCTTCGCAAGGGCTGGGTGTCAACTCAGCGTTTTTCCTGCACATTTGGACATAGGCAAGCTGAGGTGGACTAGATATTCTGCAAATTTTCCATCATTCCTTTTAAAACTTTTAGGAAGCATTAAGCACTATCCAAACACATTTATTATACACCACCCTGTTTGTATTGGGCTAGTTAGTACACTGTCATGTAATTTCTTGACTGTATTTCAAGGCGGACGGACGACTTCACTAGTGGCAGTAAAAAGTCAGATTTTTACCTGGAAGTCAACATTTTGGGAATCTATGTGGTTTGGGCCAGACCAGTTTATTTGTGGCTTAATTTTCTATAAATTAGACCAATTCAAAATTGTTTTTATTTTTGGATGCCTATTATGGCAACTGTTTTTCAGACTATAAGTCGCGCCTGAGAACAAAAATACAAAATGAAGATGATTCATTTATAAAATGATGTATATGTAGAGGTAGATGGTAGAGGTAGATGGTAGAGGTAGATGGTAGAAGTGGATGGTAGAGGTGGATGGTAGAGGTGGATGGTAGAGGTAGATGGTTGATGGTAGATGGTTGATGGTAGAGGTGGATGGTAGAGGTGGATGGTAGAGGTGGATGGTAGAGGTGGATGGTAGAGGTGGATGGTAGAGGTGGATGGTAGAGGTGGATGGTAGAGGTGGATGGTTGAGGCAGATGGTTGATGGTAGTTGGTAGATGGTAGATTTTATTTTTTATTTTAAAATGTGACATTTCCTATAAAGTTCACATACCCTGAACATTTTAATAACACCCACTGACTGGTTTTGTACCACTTCACTCCCATTCTTTGTATTGTTTGTTAGCGTGTGATTTTAACAACATCATCTGCATAACTATGTGGCATTTTCCCCCTTTAAAATGTCTTTTTTTGAGGCTAGCGGAAGAGGATTATCCCACAAATCAGGATTTTGACTATGACACATTTATGATTGTTAGGCCTTGGTGGAGATCTGTGTTACACTCCCAGCTTTAAGGGCTCGACTCAGTTCTATTCTCGTTGTGGTTATACTTGGCTGTGGTGTATGTACAACTGCACTCCATCGTCCTAAAATGTACTCTAATATTATTTCCCTCTTATTTAGCTAAATATGGTAACCAAACACCTCTCGGCAATTTACAGCAGCGTTCCTCACCGTCATATTTTGTAACCGCACAAATAAACAGACCTTTCGGAGTGGGCCACTCAGAAAAGTATCGTATTGCACTGAGTTGTGTTTCGAATATTGGGGGGGGGGGGGGGTTTCGGGGGGGTACACATAAGCAGAGTAGATCTGAACTGGTTTTAATGTGGAAGCATATGGCTTCATTAAATGGGGGGGACAACATCAAACCACAAGCTGGGTGCATTAAAGTTTGGAACCTCATGTAAAGCCAAGTAGGTACTTGATTTGAATCTATCAGTGATGTGCCGTCAGGGCCTGCAAGGCCCTCTCTGCTGGGCTAAGAAATATCTGAATCAGAGACTGATTTTAATTAAATTTTGTCCATGAATACTTTTCACTTTAACCAATCAGAATTCGATTTGGGGACACTAAGGGCTTCTAGCAGGCGTAGGGATATGTCATTGTCTTTCAGTATTGGCTTCAATGGCGATAGAAAAGGAGGATGGGTATTGTATACAGTTAGAAAGGATTTTTGGTGAGGAAAATATGGCTATATTACTAAATAATCTTTCAATTGTATGAGGTTATTATTGATGATGTTTTATGTGTCGCAGCTGTAGCTGCAGTAGAGGTTTTATAGCCATAAAATCGTTTTTGAGGCTTGGATTGATTCCGATAGCTGAAGGCGTCACTAGGAAATTCACGGACCGCCACTGGAATCTTATGTTATCGATTCTGTGGTATATTATGATCTGGCTTTGCACAATTCTTGTATCGGTTCAAAGTCTTGTCTGAAAATATGTTTTTTGGTGGATATGAACAATGTGGCCACGCAGTCAGGTGCCATTTTCATAGTAAGACATTAACTTACAATCAATCGCCACAAGGCGCAGCAGGCTCTGTGTAATTTAACGCTTCAATGATTGATTGTTCTGTGTATATTTCACTTTGGCCCGACGGGAATCTCCCCAAGTTCAAGTCTTAAACTCTGAGCAGATGGCCGAGCCGGTCCTTTGATGGAGAACCGTAATTAACCTTTGCAGGAGAAAAACAAACTGCAATACAGGGGCGCTGTAGCCTAGCCGGCTTGCTTTGATGTGGTTTCTGTGTTGGCTCCATCGTGGGGGCAAACTGGTGATCTGGACTGTCAAGGGGGGGGGGGGGGGGCGCCTTGGTCCACTCGCAAACGGTCTAACCTACGAGGAAAGGATCAGGGAATTTGACAGCGAGATTGGCATGCATTTGAAGAAGTTGAAAGGGTGAAGGTTCAAGTACTGCGATGGCTTCCCATGATAAACAGCCTTAGTTTTTGCTAAGACACACTGAATTACTTACTGGATTGGGCTAGCCTTGCTGAAACTGTCTTAGAATTTATTGTAGCCAAGAAGAGAGAAGTCCAAAGTCAATGTTTGCAGTTCTGTGGAATTCGTGGGTTTTTTTTGGAGATTGATGAAATTGAGAGATCTGCATTTGTAGGATTATATATCGATCCTGAGTAAAGTATCAATTGCTTTTTCAAGTAACTATAAATTGGATAAAAACATATTGAAGATTTTTATGGGTATATTCCAGTCAAACTACGGCCCGTGGGCCACATCCAGCCCGTTAGGCTTTTTAATCCGGCCCGCCGACCTCCAAATATATATTTTTTTTTCCAAAGATGGCGCCGTCAAGCGGAAGCCAGTGGCAGTAGCTCTGTCCACTCTTATTTTGTTTTTGTGTGTGTTTTACAGCCCTTCTAACTTTTTTTTAAATGACATTTTAATATTTCTTAATACATTCCTTTTTACTTGACTTTGTATTTTAGACTTTTTACTTCAATCATGAGTGATGAGTATGTTAATACTTTAGTCTTTTCTGTTTATGTTTCATATGTACTGTTAACGGATGCACTTTTTTATATGTATCGTATCTTGTGCTGACCCGGCCCCATCTGTCAAATTTTTTAAGTCAATGTGGCCCTACCCCCGGGCTAAAAAGTTTGCCCACCCCTGGTATATACTGCAATACAGCCATAGTTCATTCGATAACGATAGCCTGGATTTTGGTGTTGCTACAACTGTCAGATTAAAGAGTGAAACTCATCACGCCCGAATCAAGCAGTAAGAGCCGAAGGCTATTTTGACTCACAGTGACGGCTTTTAATTTGTTGGATTTTTGTGGGTGCTCTATCGCCAGCAGACCGTAGAAAATGTGGCGCTGGTTCTCTGCTCATTAGCCTTGTGGTGTGGCTTTCCACACGACAGCCAGAAATGCTGCATTGCATTGCAGACATCTTAAAGCAACTCTTGATTGATTACCGCAACAGAATTGCTCCTTTTAATAGGAAGGCACGCAAAAAAATGGGATTAAATCGTGTGCAGTTGATCGCAAACATGATTCTGTGTAGCCTCTTACTTACCATTGTGTGTTGTGGCTAAGACTTTGAATTAACTCATTGTGTCTATGGCTGAAATTGGGAGCAGATTGCTTCAAATGTTGCATCATACTGCAATTTTATACCCTAGCCTTGCCATATTTAATTATCCATATGTGTATGTAAATGCAAACTAACTAGTTCGGTCTAATGTGGCTTTTAAAGCAGTCTTTTGCACTTCTATTCAGGTAAACTGTAAAGCTAAACACCCATCAAGAAAAGTATACAATTTTTGGCAGTCATTGTACGTACAGTACTTTAAAAATATGTATTTTCATCTGTGTATCTGGTAGTCCGGCGGGTAAGTGGTTTGGCAGGTCGGCCTCACAGTAGCGGGACCTGGGTTCAAATCTAGGTCGGTCCACCTGTGTGGAGTTTGCATGTTCTCCCTGGGTCTGAGTGGGTTTTCTTCAGGTACTCCGCTTTCCTCCCACATTCCAAAGACATGCATGCTAGGCTAATTGGATGCTACATTGTCCCTTGGCCATGAGTGTGATTGGTTGTTTGTCTCATTGTGACCTGTGATTGGTTGACCACCAATTTAGGGCTTCCCCCGATAGGCTCCAGCACCCCCCTCCACCCTAGTAAGGATAACGCAGTTCAGCAAATGAGATGAGAAGATTTGTATGTGTATTTTACTTTTTACTTTATTTTAACATACATTTCGACACTTAGGCGGAAATTCGTGTTAAGTTGCTAGCGTAAGAACGGAAATCAGTCGTAATCCGATTCTGTGTATATACTACTAGAAAAAGCAAAAACTTCAAAACCAAGTTTAGGAAAATAATTTGTTTAAAAAATCTATATTGCACCAAGTTGTAAATTAATCGTAAACTTTTTTAGGCCCTTCCGTCTTTGTGTTATTATTCCATCTCCATTTTGAGCCGATAACTTAGCCCTACCCTACCCTTGTCATCAGTTTCAGTACTACTGCTAAGTAGTCTCAATTCTACTTTATCACACCCTTGTGGGTATAAGGAAAATCTCGTAAAAATGATTCACTAACAGTACCTTTTAGTGGTTTTCGAAAATAATGACAATGCTATATTGAATTCGGATGAAAATTATACTGTCCGCTAAGTGGAAAAGGGTCATGTTGATTTCTTAATATGTTATCTAGCAGCAGTTTGAAACCCAACAGAGCTACAGTGTCCCCCCCCCCCTCTTCCACAACGTCCGCATTTAAACAGACGAGAGGAACAATGTGAGCCTTGTGAAGGCTTTCCGTTGAGTTTTTTCGAGGAGGACGTGACATTTCAGAGCAAAGACTTCCTTTCACTACTTTACAATGGAAATGAATACTGCGTGTCAACACTGAGTACTGAGTAGGAAACAGACTTGTATTTGATTTTGATGTGAAAACCACTGTACTGACTACATTTGACAACTTGTATAAACTTCCTTCCCTTTTTTGTACAAGTGTTAATGCCTTTGAAAAGATTATAAACCGTGAGATGGACTACTGCTCACTTCTATCGCTTTGTATAGCTGACATTCTGACTCAATGGGCCATTTCAACACCTCGACACCCGAGCCACATGGGGTTCAGTCACTCTGTCATCTCCTCACGTTTGGACTTCTTTGCCCCTATTGAAACCAATATATTTCAAGCTCTGTTGGGTTTGGTTTTTTTTCTGCGGTTGGGGTTGTTACACTTGACTCCAAAGTCCTTTAAGGCAGTGTGAAGAGGTTTACATAAAGTTAACGCTCTGTCTTTATAAATACGCTATAGGCTGGGCGGGCTATGCCACTGTGGAAGTGTTTACGGTCCACTTCAGTCACCGCCAATCAAAACGCTTCAATTGCCTTTAAATGTGGTGCACCCACAGTCCTGCTTGGAGACACGGCACTATTCTCTGTAGGCGAGAGGATTACACTTAATGGCTGCGATTTGTGGGGGGCTGCTGGGGCGCCAGAGCAGGTTTTATATCAGCTTTTGTAGTCTATCAATACCGAGGTTGGGAAACAATCAGAATCAGAGGGGTATTTAATCTGTTAGGTCAGTTCATTCTGTTGGGGTAATTGAGTTTACTGTTGAAAACCAGCTCTCAAAATTATATTCGTGGGAGAGAGTTTAATATCCAAGTACTGTTGAAAACAAAAGATATTTAGATATTAAACTCTCACGAATATAATTTTGAGAGCTGGTTTCAACAGTCCTTAGATATTAAACAATAATTAGATATTAAACAGTACTTAGATGATAAACAGTACTTAGATATTAAACAGTACCTAGTTATTAAACAGTACTTGGATATTAAACAGTACTTAGATATTAAACAGTACTTGGATATTAAACAGTACTTAGATATTAAACAGTACTTAGATATTAAACAGTCATTAGATATTAAACAGTACTTAGATATTAAACGGTACTTAGATATTAAACAGTACTTAGATATTAAACAGTACTTGGATATTAAACAGTACTTAGATATTAAACAGTACTTCTATATTAAACAATACTTAGATATTAAACACGACTTAGATATTAAACACTACTTAGATATTAAACAGTACATAGATATTAAACACTACTTAGATATTAAACAGTACATAGATATTAAACAGTTCTTAAATATTAAACTCTCTCTCTTAGATATTAAACTCTCTCTCATGAATATAATTTTGAGAACTGGTTTCAATAGTAAACTGTCTGTCACCATTTGACCGGCGACCAAACGTCCGGTCACGATAAGGTACTATCTTCAGGTAGAATGATGGAGAAAGTGTGACTAAAAGTGAGCGCTAATGGATCACAAACCGATACCTTGGTGCTGTTCGGGTGGGTCTCTTTTGTAGGCATTCTTCTCTGTTTATAACTGCACATGGGTTCAAGGAAACCATCTCCTGCATGGCGCTCTGTTACCAAGAAGAATGCTATGTGTGTGGGTTTACATTAAGCAGGGAATATTGCAAATGAAACCCTTGTTGTGACACCGGCACCTTTAGGACCAGGCGGATCTGGGATCATGTTTTAAAGAAGCTCAAAGCCCAGTGATTGACGGCAAGCCCTCCCAGTTTAAATGGATGTGATGTCTGTCGCCACCAATGGCAGCAAATGAGTGAAAGGAGCGTATTGTGTGTAAAATTCACAGGTTCAGGCAAGTGTTCAGGGCGACTGGTGACTATGCATACAGAAACGTCGAGGGACCGAGAATGGGTTTTCAATTTACATCCAAATATACGCGCTACATGAATATGTGGCTGTATTTTTTTGCCTTCTTGGCAGTTTCTACTTGTTGCCCTGTAGCCAGACATGTTCCCACCTGAGCAGTTATTCCGTTATGTACAAGAACACGCAAAAGAGTTTATGTCTGAAGGTGGAATTTTTCATGAACTGATGACGGGTTTAGGTTAAAACAACCACACCAAGTCTTTGGAATGCTCTTGGAATTCCTAACCAGAAAAATTGAAACTCAAAAACCAGTTTTAATCCTCATCGAATGTTGAAGGAACCAATACAGACGCTCCCCTACTTACGAACGAGTTACGTTCTGAGCGCTTGTTCATAAGTTGAATTTGTTCATAAGTTGATTCAGTGCTTTATTTTGTATTATAATTTATGTTTAAGGCCTATATAAGTGTATTGAAGGTTTATAAAAGTGCATTTGTATGTTTAAGGCTTGTATACGTAACCAGCATTGGTTTGTACTGAAAAAAACATTTAATCAAATGGAGAGAACACTTACAGTACTGTATAGTACCGTATTTTCACGACTATAAGGCGCACCCTCAATGAATGACTTTTTCCATATATAAGGCGCACTGTATTATAAGGCGCACTGTCTATTTTGGAGAAAATTTAAGACTTTTAAGTGCGCCTTATAGTCATGAAAATACGGTAATTGCTATTGACTTCCAGGTATGATACACAGTCACCTCTAGAGCCAGCCATTGTTGAGGTTTTGGATTTTTTTGTATAAAATCTAGCAGTGGGGGGAGGAGCTATATGATGGAAGATGTTGTAAACTTAGATGGCATCTGCATATTTAACAGTATTGTTTCAGTTCAGGCGTTTGTGTTTTTTTTAATATCTGACAGTGGTGGTTTTTCGTTTTTGGTTTTCTGTTTTTTTCCATATATAAGGCGCACTGTCTATTTTGGAGAAAATTGAAGACTTTTAGGTGCGCCTTATAGTTGTGAAAATACAGTACATACATCAGAGAGATTTACTAGAAACTGCCCAAAAGAAGCTATCTAATGATAATTGCAGTTTTTTTGCCAATTGCACGAAAAAACACTGAAAGAGTTCAGAGTCGATATTATTGAAGCCAAATTAGATTACCAGCATTAAAAAAAATCCCTTCAAGTTCCTCATTTTGACAAGCCAAGTCGGTGATCCGACCGGGACTCAGATTCCGTATCGTTCATGTCGACCCGCCGAGTCAGCAGACCCTGGCAAGCTAACGTTCCTCCGCCACAAAAACGCCTCCCGCTTCCACCACTGACCGACCATCAATCACTTCAGCCATGGCAACATCAAACCCGGATGCCCAAAGCGCTCGTGCCCTGTCTTCACACTAGCCTCATCTCTCTATTTACGTCTTTTTTACATCTCCATTTCCAGAAACCGTCATCGTAATCGTGCCTTTTCTCTTCATCACGCCCCTCACATGTGCCACTCGGGGTATTACGGGAATCTGTACCACGACTTCAGTGAAAGAGAAGAAGCCGAGGTTTATGATAGGTCAACGTTAGCCCACCTTGGGAGACTGCCACCACCAGCACGTATCAAACGTGTTTTGATGATGTGCCTGCCAGTAACTTGGGACATTATGTCAGGACCACAGGGTTGAACTGTCGTCCAACCTCCAGTGGACATTTGAGACAGGTTTGGAAGGTGACTCCTGGTGCCAGTATTGCGTTTCAAACTTAACCAACAAAGACTGAAGACATGTGATGAGGCTGTAAGACTAGCGAAAGAGCTAAAGGTGGCAAAGGAGTGATGGAGAGGGTTTGAAATGAAAACAGAAAGAAAGAGAAGCTCATACTTTAGAAAGCCCCTGCTGTCACTATTCACACTGAGAACTAATGTCTTTCATCGAGGAACCTCATCATGGTCACCAATGCTGGCCTTGAATGAATCACTGTCAGCTCTTGGAATTACCGTATTTTTCGTATCAGCCAAAAAATACGCTATAAAGAGGAATAATCGGTATATAAGTCGCACCGGAGTACTATAATTTATGTTTAAGGCCTATATAAGTATATTGAAGGTTTATATAAGTGCATTTGTATTTTTAAGGCTTGTATAAGTAACCAGCATTGGTTTGTACTGAAAAAAAACATTTAATCAAATGGAGAGAACACTTACAGTACTGTATACCGTATTTTCACGACTATAAGGCGCACCGCATTATAAGGCGCACCCTCAATGAATGACTTTTTTTCCATATATAAGGCGCACTGTATTATAAGGCGCACTGTCTATTTTGGAGAAAATTTACGCTATAAAGAATACGCTATAAAGAGGAAAAATCGGTATATAAGTCGCACCGGAGTACTAGTCGGACTTTGAGAGGGATTTTTAGAAAATTTCATCAAAAACCAAGAACAGATATTCGCTAAAGTAAGAATAGAAAAATGGACAATGGCTGAAATAGGTTAGCATAAGAGTTTTTCAGATAACATTACATGATATCTTACTGTAAAACTAAGCTTTTTTTAGTTTATTTTTAAAACAAAACCTTCATTTTCGCAATAACCAAACTGGAATATCTCTTTGAGTACCTGAAACAAGACAGTAGGTGTTCACTTTTAGCTAAGCAATATTTTTATACAGTATATTACAGTACAACATAGTTATCTTATGTGAATACATTCTATTTCTAGTCACTACAACTCATTAGCATTAGCATAATACCAAGCAATTTTCTCTCCAAGACATTATACAAATACAAATACCCATTTCCCAACTATAATAATTCCACTACAATTCGCAAGCATAGATAAATCCATTAAGAACAGTAACGTTTTTAACATTTGGTAAACACGAGCTCCCCTTCTGCACGTGATGCCCTGTGGCGTTCGTATCCATACATCAAGACACGGTTGACTCCCATCCAAAGTGTCCACACACTCAACTGGGGGTGCTTATGAATCATATTGTCCATATAGAGAAAGCCAAAAGAAAGATCCAGGGATCGGGCTTCGTGATACATGGCTACCGCTGACAGATTTGATGACAACAGTCCACTCTTTCTCTCTCTCTCGATTCGTTGCCGGCTCAACTGAGCTAAACTTAACTCCGTGGACTGAATTTTGGACCTTCACAAACGCACCCTTCCTTGTCAGTCCCGTCGCCCCCGCCTTCTTAACCGAACACATGCGTTTCTGTACTCGAAGCCAAAGCAAAGACGCAGCTGCCAACCCGCTGTTGCCGGCCGATGCTTAGTCTCGACACGTACCAAGTAAAAGAGAAGAACATGCAAGTAAAAGTGAATTCTAAATAGAGCCCAGGCTATAAATACACTGGAGCTGTGCCAACTAGGAGACAGTGGTGAAGTCCAATAATACTCTATACGGTGTTGTTAAGGATAGGGACTGTTTACAAATAGGTTTACGCTTCATTGCTGGGGTGGTGGACTTTTACCCGTTTTAGTACATGGGTCCACAAACTATTTTGTGTAGGGATGCAGAGGGTGCGGGATTTCATTCCAACTAAACAAGACGACAATTTTTCACCGATCTGGTTTTCTGGCAAAAAAATGTATTGGTTAATCTGTTTTGCGAGATTAGTTGGAACAAAAACAAACCTAAGTGACTAGTTTAAAGACAACCGCATTGTAGGGTACTCTTTTAAATGCTATCAAAAACGTGTTACCAAGGCCTAAATCTAGGGTTGGAAGTTTTTATTAATATTGATTTTAATTTATTTTATTCATATTTTAGGCATCACTTTGGTCTATCTTATGGTTCTGAGATCAAGGGTTTGATTCTTGTTCAGTTCTGACTTTCCTATGTGGAGTTTGCGTGCTAATAATATATAAAAAATAATATTAGTAGTAACATTGTCAGTCACAACAAGGTTGCTAATCTGTTTCCTCAATTAAATGTTTTTACAAGCTAATATGCTAAAGTTAAAGGTTAAAAAAAGTTAATTTTACAGCACTCGTTGTTTGTACTTTACCGTCTTTGTCAGCAAATTAGTTAATAGCCAACTTTTTCGTCTACAAATGACCGCATGGAAAGAACTTTAAACTAAAACACGTTTCATGTGCTATGAATCTTACAATCGTTCATTATTTCTGCCCTACAAAGATGACCAACAGCAAAAAAACTAGCATTCATGGAGTTCTATAGGTGTAAAGAAAGACAAGACACATGCACGCCAGCTGCCGGCCCTCCTGCTGTGATATGTGTGACATTTCAATCAAGACTTTACTAAGAAACGCCGCAGAAGCGCTGCTGCAAATCTTTCAAGAAGACACACAAATGCTATAAAAACGCCATCTTCTCTGTATCATGACACTTGATAAATGACCATAGAACTGCATCAGTGGAACAAAGTATAAAAGCAGTAGAACTCATGTAATCGCATTTCCCGAATACAACTTTGGTGTTACCCATAATACCTCCTACCGAGGGATATGGACATGATTCGTTTCTCTGGATCGTAGCTGCTTTTATATTTCCAAATCCTTGACTGAGCCCCACTGTGAGAACACGCCTCGGTTTTCTCTATCAACACGCTTACGTCCGGCACAATCATGAGAACCGACTGGTCGCTAGAGAGTTTCACTTATCCGACTTCCGCAAAAGAGAGAAACGTAGCTACCTGGGAGCTCCTGTGAATTTCTTCCCCCTTGTCGTGGGTGTCGGAGAACTGGAGAAAAATGGAAAAAGCAGCCAGCTGCAAAAACATCGATTCCCAAGCAGCTTGGAAACAGATGTTGAAAGTTCGATTGTGCGGAGGGGTGATGAAACTCACAGAAGGAGACTTTATCTTTGCTACCTGACCTGATTTCAAAGTCTGATTTCATTGAGGTTCTGGGGAAGTACCGTATCTTTTCGCATATTAGCCGCCTCTGTGTGTAAGCCATACCCGAAAAATTGTTGGATTTTACAATTTAGCTCATAAAAGACTCCACCTGGGTCACAATTTTCATCTTTGTTGGGTTCATCCAGTCTTATTATACTTTGATATAATTATAAAACAATACAGGGGGACATCTGATTCAATTATATATATATGTATATATTTAATGAAATTGGCATCGCTGATGATCTACTTGCAAGGAAGAATACATTCCGATATGTCCAATTGCGTAAGTAAAAACAACACCTGTAACAATCATCGCATATCAGGTATTCAATAATAACAATTAAGGTCGGAACTTAAAAACAATCTCCTTTGGAATTTAGGGTTAGTTAGGGTTACATTCGCCAAAACAATTCCATAATCAAGCGAAAAGAACGTCACAATTTACGATAATATGTGAGTAATCACGGAGGTTGTTGGATAGCCATCAGCATCTTCTTAAGCGTCCTTCTAGGTCTGCATTCTGGGGTAAAGGTCAGTCCTATCTTCCAGTAAATAGTCCTTAGAACGAGGATGCGGTGACAAGGCGCACCGCATTATAAGGCGCACCCTCAATGAATGACATTTTTTTCATATGTAAGGCGCACTGTATTATAAGGCGCACTGTCTATTTTGGAGGAAATTTAGGACTTTTAAGTGCGCCTTATAGTCGTGAAAATACGGTAATAGTATTACAGAATTAATCGAACAAACTCCATATTCATGGTTTTAATAGGGAGTACACACGTGATACTTAAAAAAGAAAATCTCAAGAAAATCTCTATCATTTCAATATTTTGTAATAAATGACCGTATTGTCTTGCGTCACGACGTTATGGTATTATGCCATTTTGTCTTTTTATGTGCATATAAGCCGTACCCTCGATTCAGTCATCATTTTTTTTGTCTGACAAATGCGGCTTATATCCGAGTAAATACGGTAAATAGTACTTGATTACCACCAGCACTATATTGGATTAAAAGGGCTTTCAGACTGAATTCAGTTAATTTGTTGCATACGACTAGACGGAGCCCATGTTGCTACTCGTATCCCACTTTTAAGAACCACTGCTCCAGATGATAAATTAGACAAAATGGTGTGTTGTGCTCGAGAAATATTTTGGCCCACAAGTAGAGGAATGCTTTTTTGTGTGTCCTGGAGAACCACAATGGAGGCATTAAAGCAATTTAAACATGTCTCTAATCTATTAAGTCATCTGTTTCCTATAAATGTACGCTAATTAATGGCCATGAGGAAATGAAGGGCTTGCGTAGATGAGCAGTTTGGAAAGAAGGCGGAAAAGGCCGGAAGAGGAGAAACTAAATTGGAAGACGTGACAGTCACTATTATTATGGTTTTCAACGTTGATTTACAACAATGAAAACATGAATATGGTGTAAATTGGGAATCAGGGGGCGGCTTATACGCGAGAAATTGTAAAATTTTACAATTTTGAAGGTCTAAATGGAAAAATATGTTTAAGAACTGATTTTTTTGAAGTATTTAGTAATAAACTGTCAATGTGAAGCCATTTTAACCCTTAGTTTTTGTTTTTTTGTTTTTTAACAAGGCCTAAATAGAGGGTTCAATTTCTCATAGTACTTCTACTACTATTTATCTACTTCTTGCCACTTTTTTGTTATTCATGGACAGATAAAGAGATTTTTAAAGTATTTTTTGGCAATTATGTGCATCTATTTCAGATTTTTACCATTCCTTTTGTCTCGGATGATAAACTACATTAATTGAGTAGGGACTTATTGTTGCCCATGAGTACTGAGTCAGTGAAAATACTCTAGTTTTAGCTGTACTTGGTCACCTATAACTTCTTTTGAAATATTTAGGAATAAACTGTCAATGTGAAGCCATTTAACCCTTCGTTTTTTTTGTTTTTGTTTTTAAAACAATGCCTTAACAGAAGTTTCAATTTCTCATAGTACTTCTAGTATTTCTCTACTTTTTGACACTTTTTTGTTATTCATGGACACATAAAGACATTTTTACAGTATTTTTTGGCATCGATTCCAGATTTTTACCATTCCTTTTGTCTCGGATGATAAACTACATTAATTGAGTAGGGACTTATTGTTGCCCATCAGTACTAAGTCAGCAAAAGTACTTTAGTTTTAGCTGTATTTGGTCACCTATAACACGAATGAACCACTTTTCTTTCCCTCGTGAGACAAATCATTTCTTGGCAGCGTCTGAATGCGGTTACTTTCTTTTGGGCCACCGTCAGCCCCCCAGTTTTTGACATTTGAAAATCCCCCCCCCACGCTATGGGAAATACTTTTTTAAATGTTTCAGTCATTGACATTTGATTTGCTTGACAAAACCTTTACAGAAGGTTTTCTCACTTGCTGGTGTAATTTAGATCAACAGCTTGCATACTTTTATGACTCCTCCATATGTTCTTGATTAAGGTAATTGAGGTTCAGACTGTGTGTATTTAACACTAATTTCACATTTATACCAAATCTCTCACCTATAGTGTATATTCAGAAAACGCAGTATGTTTTTGTTAGTGGTTATTACCATGATGAAAACTTCATTTATCCTGTAAAGCTTTGATTGTTATTTTCAACTTTTGCGCTATGAAATAAAGGTAAGTGTTAACAACCAGATGCACCTGGTGTTTAAATGTTGCCAACGTTTACACGCTACGTTGAATCTGGCTAGCACAAGCTAGTATAAACAATATAGTATATTGGGGTGTTTTAAGTAGTAAAACTTGAAATTTCGGTATAACTATAATTTTATGCCCTCTTGTGTAATATTCTTATGGTTTACTGTTCTAAAATGATGTGGCTAAAGAGTCAAAAAGCACTTTTTAATAGCTAATAACGTTAGCATAGGCCAGGGGTGGACTGGGTCAGCACGAGATATGATACATATAAAAAAGTGCATCCGTTAACAGTACGTATGAAACATAAACAGAAAAAAAGCACTATAGTATTAACATACTCATCACTTATCGTTAAAGTAAAAAGTATAAAGTACAAAGTCAAGTAAAAAGGAATGTATTAAGAAATATTAAAATGTCATTTAAAAAAAGATGGGCTGTAAAACACCAAAAACAAATGAGTGGGCGGAGCTATTGTCACTGGCTTCCGCGTGAAGGCGCCATCTTGGGTAAAAATAAAAATAAAAATTATTTGGACAACGTCGGCGGGCCGGATTAAAAAGCCTAATGGGCCCTATGTAGCCCGCGGACCGTAGTTTGCCCATGTCTGATCTAGCTTGACCCCTGACCCCTCGGGGCGTCTTTCTTCCCGCCTCACGGCGGAATCCCAAAGACGCGAGCGGAGAAATTTCCCAGCCGAAAGGGAGGCCACGCGTCGTAAATCCTGTAAAGCACGCGCCGTGATGCTCTGTGATCCTTATCCGTCTAAAAATAAACACGTCGTAAAAGAGATTCAAAGATGGAAGGTAGGTGAATTTGTGAGGACGTTTTTGACATCCGTCATACTTGGATGGCAGAAAATGTTTTTTTTTCTAAGTAATGCCACTTGACTACTTCAGGGTACTTCTTAACTCATTGGCTGTCAGCCATGGCGATAGATATTCAATCCAATTGAAAGTGGAATGGTCACTGTTAAGAATTCCCAGTTGAAATGGATTGGGTGCCAATGAGCTAAACACGTGAGGCGGTAAAATGCTAAACATAGTAACACCGAATTCAAAGCAAAAAAAAAACAAAAGTTTGCTCATAGGCTGTCACCCTTTCAGTTTTTTTCTGCATTTGTGTAAAAAAATGTTTTTTATTATCATTACTTAACTGAAACTTGAAATAATTTGGTGCATATTTGAGTCAAATAAGCACATAAAATAATGATCCCAAATATAATTTTAAGCAAATTCCTTGTTTTATAATCCTGCATGGTCTTGCAATTTTTTTGACAAAAAAAACTGAGAATTTTTAGTTTTAAATTAATTGTGGAGTTAGCAAATTGAAAACAGGCAAATTGCAAATAGGAATGAAGTCAAAGTACGTACTCTGGATTATGTTTGATTGGCGGCAAGACAGGTCCAGCTGTTGCGGGCTTCATAGGTTATTTGCTCTAATAATCAGCTTTCCAGGAGTTTTGAGATACTTCCACACATCAACGCTAGGCCCGGATTTGACTCGGTGCACAGACACAAGGCCACAACAATCTTAAAAAAAAAAAAAAAAAAGCAATATCGCTACGCAACCACTTCCATTCCTGCGTGTTTGCGTTTTTTGTGGTTGTTTGCAGCCTGCTTTTTTGGCAAGATAGCTCGTCTGTAGCCCTCGGTACGCTTGCTCAAACATGTGTTGCACACATGTTTCCGTGCCTGTGAATCAGTCTTTGTGTCGAGTTGCATCCTTTTACAGCAGTTAGTGTATTTCCTCCTATTACAAAAAATGCCTGAAAGATGGAGTTTTTTGGGGGTTTGTAGGTATGCTAACAAACCTTGGGTTGGGACAGATGTATATACCGTTATTGATCTAAGTCCAACTTGGACAGGGACTGATCCCAGTGGGTTGTTGGGGGCTTGGATGGTAAGCTAGCCATGACACTTTTCATTCTTTCTCGATGTGTGTGGGCCCATTTTTGTGGACCGAGGCTACCCCAAAAGACAAGAAGGACTGCAACAGCTGCGCGGGAAAATTGGTGCGAAGGAATTCCGATCACACTTCAGAGGAAGATTAGTCAAATGTAAGGTCTACCTTGTAAAATTGGGAAATTAAGATGATTTAATGTCCCTTAAGGGGCAGTAATATTGAAATATGTTGTAACAGGATCCAAGAAATGTCCTAAATATGGGATGAAATAAAGTTCAAATTTAACTTAAAACACAATTCTAAAGAGTTGTGTTCTAATACGTTGTAGAATAAAAAGAATATAATGATTTGGAAATTAGGTTTCACTATAAAGATAAGATAGAAATTGAGTTTTTTTTAGAAAATAATCATTTTTTGGATGAAAAAAAACAGTAGGCAGCAAAAATCGGATGATTTTTTTATGGAATTCTCACAAAACTGGCATTTTATTTCAAAACCAAAATTTCCAAACGTGAATACTTTTCTTTAAAAATACCAAAATTTCCAAACACGTGAATGCATTTCCTTAAAAATACCAAAATTTCCAAAAATGTGTATACATTTCCTTAAAAATACTAAAATTTCCATACATTTCCTTAAAAATACCAAAATTTCCAAACATATTTCTACATTTCCTTAAAAATACCAAAACTTTCATACATATCCTTAAAAATACCAAAATTTCCAAACATGAATAAATTTCCTTAAAAATACCAAAAAATTCCAAACATATGAATACATTTCCTTAAAAATACCAACATTTCCATACATGTTGATACATTTCCTTAAAAAACACCAACATTTCCAAACATGACTACATTTCCTTAAAAAAAAAAACTTGTACTCTTTGTACATTGTATTCATGGCGGGCAAACACAAAAACATACAAGACACATGCATTGGGTTCCGACAACCTATAGAAAATTACCCTCGTCTTTATCGAATTTTCACATGTAAGTATAGCACTAACTGTTAATTAGCAGCTGAGCGCCCCGGGCGCCAAACGCCATCCACGACACGCCAGTTTCGTCTCACATCTCCCACCCACCCCACTTCACGCACTGTCCCAGCTGACTCACCCTAAACTCCCCCTCACTTTGTCTAGTACACTCTCACAAACAAACACACACATGCACAAACACACACACGTATACACACACATCGACACTTGGCCAAGGCGCAGCTCAGCACATTCTTGCGGGGCATGTTGACACCCCGGCAGGCAGGATCTATGAGGACTTTCTGGCATGGGGAGCATTTTGTTATTCCAACAAATACTGACTCCCATTGCTTATGGCCTCAGAGCAAATGAGGCACGGGCTTTTTTTCCGTGGCGCCGCGTGATACCTCGGTAACATCGACACGTGTGATTACGCTTCTGAGTCTGAAGACTTTGTCGTATTTACCGCATTTACCGTATAAGTTATGCAAGGAAGATGGTGAAAAAATACAAATAGCAAAGGGTTATAGTTCCTATTTATTGGGGTGAATTGCATTTCATCAGAGACCAACAACAAATATTTTGCATTTAAGCAGTGTTTTTTAAAGTGTAGTACGAGTACCACCTGATTGAGTCAAATGTTCAAACAACCTATTTTAATGCGCTAAAATGCATTAATCAAGTACAATTCGCTTGTTTTTAATTTATACAAAAGTTTCGCTGTCAAGAATACCATTTTTTTCCCTTTTCTTAATGTCTGAATGTTACGACCAACCGTATATATGTATTCAAATGTATATCTATACATATGTATGTATGTATGTGTACATATGTATGTATATATGAATACATATTTTTACATATGTATATCTGTATGTATATATGTTTACATATGTATGTATATATGTATACATATGTATATCTGTGTACATATGTATATCTGTATACATGTGTATATCTGTATACATGTGTATATCTGTATACATATGTATATATGTATACATATGTATATATGTATACATATGTATATATGTATACATATGTATATCTGTATACATATGTATATATGTATACATATGTATATCTGTATAGATATGTATACATATGTATATCTGTATATATATGTATATCTGTATACATATGTATGTATATATGTATACACATGTATGTATATATGTATACATATGTATGTATATATGTATACATTTGTATGTATTTATGTATACATATGTATGTATTTATGTATACATATGTATGTATATATGTATACATATGTATGTAAATATGTATACATATGTATGTATATATGTATACATTTGTATGTATTTATGTATATATATGTATGTATATATGTAGACATGGGTATGTTTATATATATATTTCATGCAACACCCTTAATTATTTATATACTTATATATTACCTATTTATTTATGCCTAAAATGTATCTTTCTGTGTCTGTATTCTCACCCTCTTGCAATCCTTAAGTACATTTTATTCGACTACTTGCAGTGCTAATTCTCAAACCATGGCTCATAAAAAAAGCACAAAAATGCCTTTGTTTCAACACCAACAAATGTTAACACACTCAAATCTCGCAGTAAATCACTCCTAATTGTCTTCATTGTCAGTATTGCAGGCACCAAAAAAAAAAATTCTCCCAAAACATAACATTTGACTGCTTTCACTGCACTTCTTGCGCGAACATGCAATGCAGCAATTATCTTGTTGTGGTCCCTCCTTACTTTTTTTTATATTTAGACTGCTCCAGGCTCTCTTTCAGGCTCTTTTAATGATCATGGGATGTCTATTCTAATGCAGAAGGGGGGTGCAGGACTGCTAATGCTAAACACATGCGCTAAAAGGCTTTTAAGCTATCATTGTTAGATTCCTATTGAAATTATTGGTGTAATTACATGTGATGGAGAGCATAAGACAAGTGTCATGCATACTGTTGTTTCCTGGAAATCAGGAGAATGGCTACTTTATTATTTTTATGATCCTGCCACTGTTGACTGACATTTTCTGTACTTGTGTTGCTCTTGGCAAACTCCACCGTGGCTGGAACATGACTCAGATGCCAATGGAGAAGGGTGCGTCTCCATTTGCCAACTGTGCATATTTTCAAAGTCAAGATTTGCCCTTGTTTGTACGCTGACAGACGGTGATTAAGACTCGAATAGAAACACTAGGAAATACCTGGAAAGTTTGGGATTGGTTGGGAATTGAAGGAAGGGGGGTTCAAAGGTCAGAAAAGACTTGTTATTAAGGGTTTTTTGCTTGTAGGTTTGTGTCCTGTTCTAATGTGTCTGTTATTTTCTACAGTTTTTCCTGCCTTTGAAGAGAACGGCCTTGTTTTGTGGAAGTTAGACAGGATGCTTTTTCACAGTCCGCCAGAGAGGATTCTGGGATTTCTGTTCAGATTCATGGATGACTTGCACAGGTGAGAAAATCAAGATGTTACACTCAAAATAAATCATGTCATTGTCGGTAGATATTAGATTAAATATAGCCAATTTAGAGCAAAAAAAGCTAGTCTTGGTTCTCAATTCTACCAGTTTAAAATCATTGGACGTCAATTGGCAATTAATAGCATAGTTGAAATTATTGCACTACAAACTACGAATTATTCTTAAATATTTTTTGAAAATACATTCTAAAACATTTAATGTGAGGATTTTTTGAAAGTAAAAAAAATGGCATTTCAATGAATGAACTGTAGTGCATTAAACAAGTTCAAAATGAACTACAACCACCCAGCTCCCTCTACTGGCTCACTTGGAATCTACAGGTTATAATGAGTCCGCATTTAATTAATCAGCCCCGAGATAAATATAGCAGAAAGTGTGTACATCCCTTAAATATACTTACAAAAATGTCATTGTAATCCGTCTATAAAAAAACAGGTAGATCAATTTTAGTTAGCTAAAGAAATTGATACAATAGACAATAACTGTATAAATAAATCGTAAAATGTTTTAAGAATTATGCTTTATCACATAAAAATGTAATTTTTCGACGACTCTTAATCTCAAAAACATTCATAATGCTATAATTTATCACGTAAAAAACTCATTCTTGATGACTCTTAATATCAAAAAACATTTATTATGCAATAATTTATCACATCATTCTCAATGACACTTAGTATCAAAAACAATTATGACATAATTTACTCCTATCATGTTTGTTGTGTAACAGTTAAGTATTACTATACTCAAGCCAAACCTATATATATATATATATATATATATATATATCTATATATATAAAATCTATATATGGGTCAACATAAAACAGCATAATATATAGAATTTTTATACCTTCTTAAAGGAGAAGTTAATATTTCAATATATAATTGTACTCATGTTTAACGATTCCAATGGCGAGTTATGTATTTTCAAAGAAAAACATGTTCCAAGAGACTTTATTTATATTCAGGTCATACTTTTAGACTTTACAACCAAACGTGATACGCGACAGTCATCTTCCATCTTCACCTCCGTCAACCCAAGCTGTCTTTTTTACTACGCCGTAAAGCGTCTCCCCGCGTTCCCACCCCGAAGACCCCCGAACTTGAGCTCTTAATTCCTAGCTACCCTCCTTTCATGGCCCACTTTTTGGTGCCAGTTTACCAGACCGTTGCTTTCCAGTGTAATGAAAGTAGGCGCCGATCCAAAATGCTTGGCCCAAGTCCAGTTCGGTGAGAGTGACTTTAATGGCGTGCCGTAATCGTTCCACGGCAGAGGCCAAAACCGCGTTCGGAGGCGGGAGTCCTACCTCTGGCGAGCGCGGGTTGGCTGCCAAGTCGCCGCTCGACTTCAGGAAACTCTTTCCAAGGCAAATACGCACTTTTCTTTGAGATGGAGATACAGCTAGAAAATGTACATATAAATATATCAGTTTTAATGATGCCATGGTTCTTTTGCCGTGGTTCGGACGTTTGGTCGCCGGTCTTTTGGTCCCTTTTGGTCGCCCGTCAAATGCTGAAAGA
Source organism: Stigmatopora nigra (assembly GCF_051989575.1). NCBI lineage: Eukaryota > Metazoa > Chordata > Actinopteri > Syngnathiformes > Syngnathidae > Stigmatopora > Stigmatopora nigra. Next base: position 15,868,896 of record NC_135511.1, on the reverse strand, counting down.
GAGTTTACTGTTGAGACCAGCTCTCAAAATTATATTTATGAGATAGTTTAATATCTATGCAAGATAGTTTAATATCTAAGTACTGTTTAATATCTAAGTACTGTTTAATATTTAAGTATTGTTTAATATCTAAGTACTGTTTAACATCGAAGCACTGTTTAATATCTAAGTACTGTTTAATATATAAGTACTGTTTAATATCTAAGTACTGTTTAATATCTAAGTATTGTTTAATATCTAAGTACTGTTTAATATCTAAGCATGGTTTAATATCTAAGTACTGTTTAATATCTAAGTACTGTTTAATATCTAAGTACTGTTTCATATCTAAGTACTGTTTCATATCTAAGTACTGTTTCATATCTAAGTACTGTTTCATATCTAAGTACTGTTTCATATCTAAGTACTGTATCATATCTAAGTAATGTTTCATATCTAAGTACTGTTTCATATCTAAGTACTGTTTCATATCTAAGTACTAATTCATATCTAAGTATTGTTTAATATCTACGTACTGTTTAATATCTAAGAACTGTTTCATATCTAAGTACTGTTTAATATCTAAGTACTGTTTAAGATCTAAGTACATTTGACCGGCGACCAAACGTTCGGTCACGCCTCCAGCCCATTGGTAGCTAGGACAGGCTCCAGCACCCCCGAATTAACGGAATGAATTGTTTCCTGAATATTCAGATTTTTTTTTTATAATTTCTTTATTTATTGTCTGACAACCGATTCAGGGTGGAAAATTCTTCCTGCCCATCGTTAGCTATGGTAGGCTCCAGCACCCCCCGAATTAGCGGAATTAATTGTTAGCTAAATATTCAGAGCCCGCTCGTTATAATGATTTGCTTTTCGGCCAAATAAAAACTACTTTATGCTCACGAAATGCAATTGGTTGGTCAAATTTAAATGTTTTAAGTGAAGATAAAAGCAGGGTTCTTGAATTTTAATAAGTACTTACCAACTGGAGATAGTGTATTAGTTATATAGTGTCTGTTTGAACTCAATTCTTTTGAGTATAGAGGGAGAATTGAAATATAGGAAGGAATTTCCAGTCAAAGTTGGAATCAGAAGTTTAAATGAACGCCTGAGGGAATTTACTGGAAGCAAAAAAAGTTGTTGTTTGCCAAACCGTTGTTGCAGTGCAGATGTGTCAGGTAAGAACAGAGTGAGCAAGAATGGATGATTTTCAAATGCACACTTCGAAGAAGAAGAAGAATAGAACAGATGGCCGATTAATAAAGCAGGATTTGGACATGTCTGTTGTTTTTGGAGGACAGAGTGAAGTGTAGAAAGGCTTTTTGGTATGCAGATCATATGGTTTGTTTTATGAGGGGAGGAAATTATGTTCAGGAAAAGCCAACATCAAAAGACAAGTACTTCTTTTCACTTGCCATAAATGTTGTATACTGCCAATGAAAATGGAACATCATTCCAAAAAAGACAAAAATATATATTTATATATGATTTTTCTTTCTTTTTTGGAAATAAACTTTCGTCTCAGAAATATTCACGATTAAGTTTGAATCCTAAACCTGTGTTTGAGTGTGCTTAGGTAAGCAGACATTGAAAAAAGAGGCAAAACGTTGCATTTTTGTTAATTCTATTATTATTTTTTTAGTTATTTTACATCAATTACCCCATGATTGACTTTTCCACAAATAATCAAAAATGCAAAATTGTATGTCTTTATTGAGGTTTGTTAGATGCAAAATGTGTCATCTACTATGGGAACATTCTTAAATTTTAAGAAGCCAAATATAACAAGATTGGATACATATAAAAAAGTGCATCCGTTAACAGTACATATGAAACATAGAGGAAAAAAAAGGACTGAAGTATTAACATACTCATCAATCATCATTAAAGTAAAAAGTATAAAGTGTACAAAGTAAAGTAAAAAGGAATGTATTAAGAAACATTAAAATGTCTTAAAAAAAAGATAGAGGGGCTGTAAAACACCAAAAACAAATAAGAGTGGACAGAGCTACTGCCACTGGCTTCCACGTGAAGGCGCCATCTTGGGGAAAAAGAAAAAAAAATATTAATATTTCATACCTGTCAACTGGTACGTTCTCGCCGTAATTGGTACAACTGAAAGCCCATTTTTATATTGGTACGCTGTACACATGAAAATGGTACGCTAAACGGTGATTTTGAGAAAAAAAAATAAATTAAGGCACTTTCTAGCCATTTTTCACCATCCGCCATTGTTTCTTCCCGGAAACGCATGTCTGCCAAGTGATATATGTACCGGCGCCTCTGATTGGCTAAAAAAAAAAGATCATGATAAACATTTCGTTTTGTAACACTTTCACCATGTGATTTCCGTTTCCTGTTCCCTTGTTTATGTTTACTTTCATTTGCAAAAAATTACAAAAAAGTAAAGTGGTAAGATTTTCCATGTATTTATACATATATGTAAGGGCGAAAACAAAATTTGGTAAGATCACAAATGGTTCGAGGTTGACAGGTATGATATTTGGACAATGTTGGCGGGCCGGATTCAAAGGCCTAGCGGGCCACATGTGGCCCGCGGGCCGTAGTTTGCCCATACTGTTTTAAACCTACAGTCAGCAAAGCCCCAAGTTTTCAATCATGAATGTGTTAACATGCTAAAAATGATTCACACATACCTATTATTTAACCTTTTAAAAAATGTTTTGAAATAATTCAAACCCAAAAGTCTACCAAAAAACAAAATTGTATGCTAACATAACATTGAACTCTTGCAGGACCATATTTAGGCAATTTCCCATATTCATGCAATGTTATGATGTAGTATTGTCCATAATAGTCAACCAAAAGAGAAGCATAAAAATAACTGTAGAAGCAATGAATCTAAAAGCTCACTGAAAGGTGACAAGAGACCATTTGTTGCTCTAGCTTAAAGTCTCAAGAAAGTGCCAGCAGTACCCGAATACCAAACGTCGCTTAAATCGGGTCGACGCTCAATCACCCCCGTCCCCTTATGATATATTACTTCACACCTGTGCAAACAGAGGAGGGGCTTAAGCCAAAGGACCTCCATCGTGCAAACCCTAACTTCTCTTTGTCGGATTAGTTTTGGCTACCAATTAAAAAATAGCATTTAGTCCGAAAAAAAATGCATTAGAAACAAATCTAGATGTTCTAATTGGTCTACATTGGTTTTGGTCTAGTAGAGAAACTGTTGTCTGACTCAGAAAACGAACGCCTTCCGATCCTGACTACCAAGACCACTAGGATTTATTTTATAGGCTTATTTGCATCCTTAGGTTTATGTTCTTTATAGTTTGTGCTTGACAGCCTATACGGTTTCTCTTGACTCAGCCCAGAAAAGGTTGTTGCCAAAGCACTGCGGTGTGACTGATTGTATGTTTAGGCATGTGTAGAAGGACCTTGCTGTTATTCTATGTCAAAGGTCTCCCTACTGACAGATTCAGAAGGCTTTACCAAACCAAAGGTTCCTTTTTACGACTAACACGAGGGATATCATAATACATTTCTATTTTATCCCATAGAAATACTTTATATTTTAAAACTGAATGGTTGCTCAAGAAAAAAAGGGACTTCAGTCACCTGTTCCCGGTTTCAATAAGTTGGTCATTTATTGGTTGTATTAAGTAATGAGGTAGGAAGACTCTTTTTGAGGGATACCAGGAGAATTTATCGTGACCGGACGTTTGGTCGCTGATCTTTTGGTTGCCGGTCAAATGGTGACAGAGAGTTTACTGTTGAAACCAGCACTCAAAATTATATTCATGAGAGATAGTTTAATATCTAAGTACCGTTTAATATCTAAGTACTGTTTAATATCTAAGTACGGTTTAATATCTAAGTACGGTTTAATATCTAAGTACGGTTTAATATCTAAGTACGGTTTAATATCTAAGTACTGTTTAATAGCTAAGTACTGTTTAAAATTTAAATACTGTTTAATATCTGAGTACTATTTAATAGCTGAGTACTGTTTAATATCTAAGTACTGTTTAATATCTAAGTACGGTTTAATATCTAAGTACGGTTTAATATCTAAGTACTGTTTAATAGCTAAGTACTGTTTAAAATTTAAATACTGTTTAATATCTGAGTACTATTTAATAGCTGAGTACTGTTTAATATCTAAGTACTGTTTAATATCTAAGTACTGTTTAATATCTAATTACTGTTTCATATTTAAGTACTGTTTCATATCTAAGTACTGTTTCATATCTAAGTACTCTTTCATATCTAAGTACTCTTTCATATCTAAGTACTGTTTAATATCTAAGTGCTGTTTCATATCTATGTACTGTTTAATATCTAAGTAGTTTAATATCTAAGTACTGATTAATATATAAGTACTGATTAATATATAAGTACTGATTAATATCTAAGTACTGTTTAATATCTAAGTACTGTTTAATATCTAAGTACTGTTTAATTTCTAAGTACTGTTTAATTTCTAAGTACTGTTTAATATCTAAGTACTGATTAATATCTAAATACCGATTAATATCCAAGTACTGTTTAATATCCAAGTACTTTTTAATATCCAAGTACTTTTTAATATCCAAGTACTTTTTATCTAAGCACTGTTTAATATTTAAGGACTCTTGAAACCAGCTCTCAAAATGATATTCATGAGAGAGTTTAATATATATATATATCTACTGTTTTCAGCAGTACTTAGATATTAAACAGTACTATAATATTTTCAACTAACCAGTTGGGGTTTTGCTATTTTCATACATGAAGAAATGATTTCATCATTGTCAACTTTAGTTCTTATTTGCGCTTTTCAGTCTAGCTCGCTGCATTCAATGTGGAAATTGTCCCATAACCGTTTTACTTGTTATGAATGGACTTGCACTCATAAACATATTTTTTCCTGCTGTATTTTTCCTTTGGCTCTCAGATCCTTGAGCCAGACTTGCCATTCATTCCCTGTCATTGTGGCAGGAAAACGTCCTAAAAGTGGTCAATTAAAGGTGTTTATAACTCCAAGTAGGCTTTTATTTAAAAACACTTGTCATTATTTTGCATCAACTAAATTAGGGTTGTCCAAACTATGGCCCGCTGCCCACTTTTTATGAAGAAGGTCATTGAATATGGCCCGCACAAGAAGCTAAAATTTAGCCTGCATTTCTTTGCTTTAACAGAAAATTTAAAACATGACAAAAAATTTGAAACGAACATCAAAAAATAGAATTTTCACCAAAATTATCTTTGTTTCAGGAGTGTAAATATATTTATTTTACGTACCACTTATTCTCACAACAGCGCTCCTATTTAAAACCCTAAATACGAAGAAAAAAATTACAAAGAAGGCTTGTTCTCCGGACCAAACAGCTGTGTGTTGTCATTTTGGCTTCGCCATCCCTGCTTTTAGGAGTAAAGGTAAATATACCTCTACAAGCTATAGGGACTGCACCTGAAATAGCCTGGAGCAGGCCACAGCCTTCAGGTCGCAACATGGCGGAAGTGCCATAGCAATTTCAAGCAAAAACTATAAGTGGTGGATATTTTGAACATTTTTTTTTCAATATGCGGATCAGCGAAAGCTAAACACGCAGTAGTAAAACTAGTTCATGTTTAAAAGTATGAATTATTTCAAAAAACTAGATTTTCTGAGGGATGGGAGTCCAAATTTGTTAATTTTGTGGTCTACCCAGGTCGAAAAAACAGTGATGATCGTTAAAGTTTTGTAGTTTTATTTTTGATAGTCACATAGAAGGACCTGCAATGCCTTTATAGATTTACTTATTCTATGTTTTTAATATGCATGTTTTAAAAATCACCACTTATCTAAAATAAACCAGCTGTAACAGTTGCTCATTAAGTGACACATTAATCTTGGACACTTCAAACATGCAATAAGGGGAGTCATAATTTGTTAATATCATGATCTGCCGAGATCAAGAAAATAGTGATGATGGTTAACGTTTTGTAGTTTTATTTTCGATAGTCACATTGAAAGACCTTCGATCCTGTAATTTATTTACTTATTGTATTTTTTTAACATAAAAATCACCAATCATCGAAAATAAACCAGCTGTAACAGCTGCTCGCTAAGTGACACATTGATCTTGGACACTTCAAACTTGCAATAATGCTTCAATTGGGCTACCTGTTAGCTTTTTTCTCATTAGAAGCTAGTTGTTTACCTCGTTTATTCCCATTCTTTTCCATAAAGTGTCTTGATGATTTCAAATCAAGAATATTTGGAAAAAATAAACTAACCACGTGAACGGGTGCTTACCTGAGTCCCACACAGAGATCCGTCTTAGTCGATTCTGTTTATTTTTATGTGAAAAATACTGGAATATATACTGGCAAGACCACAAAGATGCCTATTCGGGCCTATGGCAAGAAAACCAACTCTCCATGACATCGGCTTTATTTTTAGCCAAATGTACTCATTCAAGTTAACACAGTAGCAAATATCTGTCAGTAAAATAAATCAGGACATTTATGCTTGCTATACAATCCCACACATATTGTGTACATCCCACATATGCGTGTTATGGAAGTTTAACCGCATTCCTCAGAGGGCGACCGATTTAAGAGAACTTTTGAGCCTCTCTGTAAAGTATCCAGTGAAAAGAAAAAAAACAAAAGTGCTGCTACTTCAACAACATAAGAACATTTTTCAGTGGCATTAGAAAATATTTGGGGAAACCCAACACTTAGACCCGAGAGAAGACACGGATTGAAGGAATGTACTCCAAAATACAGTTAAAATTTCGACAAAGTTGACCAGAAAATTCAACCTATAAGAATTGTTTTGCAGGGTATTTTTAATGGAAGTTTTCCTGTCAACATGCAGTCACTTTTTTCCAACTATTTGGTTTTTGTGCGTGTTGTTTGTGGCCCTTTTGACTGCACCCCGTCGGGCTAGCAGCTGCCCTTTCGGCGCTGGAGGCGGGGTCAACAAGTAGACGGCAAGTGTGTTGACACAACTTCCAAGACCAACATTTTCATCTGTCAACTTTGTGTACATGAGTCAGCCCATGTCAACCCTTAATGGCTTATTTTCTTCATTGAAAACTGCACTCACTCATGGTAGACCAATCAGAACTCTTTACATTGACCCAAAACATTAATGAATTAACCAACATTAATGAAACTAATTACCTCTACTTACAAAATTAATTGGTTCTAAGACTTTTTTTCGTAAGTAGAGGTGTACTTTATATGTAAATTAATCTAATTCGTTCCACAGTACTCACACAACTACCTACTAAACCAGGGGTGTCAAACTCCCTTTGGTCTGCGGGCCGAATACAGCTTAATTTGAGACCAGTAAACTCATTGCAAAATGACATAGAACTAACAATAAGCCCACTTTTTTCCATTGTATTAGTTACTAATACTAATATATAATGCAAAGAATGAGTAAATTATCAAAATGTTTATTAACAGAATTTTCCTTTTACATTATGAACAAAAGAATAGCATAAGAACATAAATAAATGTCAATTCATGTTGTCTGCACGTACTAAAACACTGCACCCCCTAGCGGATAATACAAGAACTACACATTTTTAAGAAAATTCATATTCTTTTTATACAATGCAGCTTTCTTCCCCGGGCCGTACCAAACCACCAGACGGGCCGGATCCGGCCCGCGGGCCGTATGTTTGACACCCCTGATCTATACTCTTCATTTTAATTTGATCCGAAAACTGAAAGTCGGCACTCATGATTTACTTTCCCGGGCTACACAAAATGATACGGCGGGCCAGATTTGGCCCCCGGGCCGCCACTTTGACACCAACGCTTTAAGTGTTCCTGACACTGTGCCAGTCAGTGTAAACAGCAGATCCAGCTTAGTTTCATCGCACATCCCAGTGGGAGTAGTTTTCCAGGCCAAGCTGTGCCCTTGCCTAAAGACAAGGAGAGAATGGAAAGCATTTCCTGAAAACAAACTCCATTTGGCCATCAAACAGTACAAAACGCACGGCAGGAATCATCAGCATACCACAGCAACGAGCCAATTGGCATCCAAAGCCTCTTTTTTAGAACATCCTTCGTCTTCGGCGTCGACAGGCAGTCAAGGTTGTCGGCAATTTCTCTGAAGACGACCAATGAGGAAGGCGAAGCAAGGCAGTAAGCCATGGCTTTCCTGTGTGGATGAAACCAGCACAGCTGGTGTTGGGTTTCCATTCAAACAGCTGGGACACAATGTTGTTCTGTGGTTGTCTTCATCTCTTTGGATAAGTCCAAATGTCTCAACCTCACGTCCTTGTTGTAGACGCGACACTAAAAGCAAATGTTCCCAAGTTCAGACAGTTTCAAAACAATCCTGCTGGGTGAAAGGAAGATGGGAAATTTTTCCCCCTCAACGTGAGAAAACTTGAAAATGTTTCATTGTGTTTTTCCTGGAGACGCAACATAGAAATATAAAGTCTGTCTTTGGTTTTGTTTGGCAGGACGGTTGAGATTTATTCGGGGGAATGAACTGTGGCCAGAGATCTTTGGAGATGGTGGAAGACCTGGAAATTGGATGTGAGGTGACTATAGGGTAGGTATTTTTGTAGAATTTGATCCCTAAATGGTAGAATCAGAACTTGGTTACTTATGATTAATTACCGTATTTTCACGACTATAAGGCGCACCCTCAATGAATGACATTTTTTCCGTATAAAAGGCGCACTGTATTATAAGGCGCACTGTCTATTTTGGAGAAAAAAAATAAGACTTTTAAGTTACCAGATTTGGCCCCTGGGACGCCACTTTGACACATGACTTAGAGAAAACCAAAATAATCCTTCTCTTTGGGTTGTAGCTCCAAATAACATACCTATTAATTTCACATTTAAATATATGAAATTTTAATCAAAACAAAAATAGTCCCACATTAATAAGAGAATTACAACTAAAGAAACCTAATCCTGACAGTATAGTGAAGGTTTGTTTATACGTCAGAAGAAAGCTTTCCCCCTGCCATACCGATCGCTACCGCCAGGTAGCGACATATCCTCACATGAGAGCCTGTTGTTATGGTAATGACGCGAGCCAATGCACAACATTAGGGTAAATTATATGATCATTATTTTACCTTTTGTACATTTCTATGGGGATTTTTCTCATGTGCATCCATGTTGTTTTCGTAGTTTTTTGTTGTTGTTTTGTGGGTAAATAAGATAACTAAAAAATATAATTGTTTTTTATCGCTACCCCCTGCTGCGATGCGCTGCCCTGCCTTCCCATGATGCATCGCTTTATTTAGTGTTGTCGCTTAGGGAGATGATAGGGAGCTGATCGGGTGGGACAGACGCATCCAGCCGTCATCTGCTTTCGGCAGCGCCGCAACATGTTCGACGGCATCCCGCAACGTCGTCCTTAACTCAAGCCGTTCTGGTCCAGGCGTCCCTGGACGGCCTCTTCATTTTTTTTAGCCGTCAGGTAAGCAAACATTTGACGTCACGTAACGAAGACGAGACGATGGCTGTCTTCGTTAGCAAAGCATGCTAAAGCTAAAAGGACGGCTAAAAAGCGTCATACGGGAAACACGCCTTGTTTCATTTAAAGAAGAGCCAATATATCGTGACATTTAGGGTTTTCTACCTTATTGCTTATTAGGGTGCTTTTTTTGCGGCTTGAATTTTAATTGAAAAATATATTAAATTTAAAAAAAACAACACTATGTCGATTTTAAGGCCACGTCTTGCATTTTGACTAAGTACAAGTCGTCCCCTAAATGTAGGTTAAGCTGCGTCGTTGTTAAAATGATCGCCTTTTGTTTGCCGGCGTTTGGCGTTGGCTTCCGCTGAAAATGTTGCTGGGCTCGTCTCGGATTGGACCTGGCTGACATTGGGGCTCGGCCCGGTTCGGTACGGTCCGGTCCGGTGCCGTCTCGGATGCGTGCAACCCGGCCGACTGCACGTCACTCCAGCTTGCCTCTGGGTGCTGTCCGCAATGCGGGTGCTGAAAGGGCAAGTGCACTGCGAAGTAGGCGACACACTCACTAACACACACTCATACACATATTCCAAATGTATTGATTTCTCCATAGGGGTGTGTCAATAATACACATATTGGCGATATATCGCGATACTTTGGGGATCGATAGGGCAAGAATTGTCTTTTTTAAACATCTGCTGTTCTACAGGGTGACCTAAAAAGATGTGTACCCATATTTTATTCGATTAATTTTTTTTTAACCTGGTATGATTTTGTCGGAAAATAAATCTCCATGGAGAATATCTTCTGCTGATTTGTCCAAGACATTTTTTGGGGCACGATCATCCATAGGTTCACATTTCACGTCCTGCAACAGAAAAGACATTCGTTTAAAAATAGATTTTTTTGTCGAATAAAATATGGGTCACCTTGTATTATCCACATCAAAAAAATCTTCCTGTCTAATTTTAGGTGAACTCTGCCATTGACAGTGATAAACAACAAATTTGCTTAATTTTTCAGTTCAAAAAACGGTGATAGACGGTCAAATAATTGCTGTTTTTGTCTAATTTGATTGATAATGTGCTAGTAATCCCTCAAATGGTGTCAGTCAAACGTGGACTGATAGAAATGTTGAGCATCCTTGAAATGGTTGTGTTGGCTAATGTTTCATGCTGCTGCAGTTCATCCATTATTAATGGTGTGTCTAGAATATTCAATTGAAGTAGCTTTTTTAACCCTGTTTGTTTGAGTTTGACTGCGTGCTAGCACTGCTTTAGATGTGATGTGTTTTTTTTGACTGTTTTTTTAGGGCAAATTTCCACTTTTGGTTATTGACAAAAATTGCTAAGACTTCCCAGTAGATGTCACATTTAGGACTTCAAATTTGAGGACCATAAATATTAAATAGATGAGAATTTTGAAACTAGGACTATCTGTTAGAAGGCTTTTATCAATAACACTCAAATATTGATTCTGTAAAAAAATTAAGAAGTCTTAGAGTACTGTATTTTCACAACTATAAAGCGCACTTAAAAGTCTTAAATTTTCTCGACACAGTATTGTAAGGCTTTTTTGTTTTAGAAGCGACATGTAAGGCTTTTTATCTCTAAAAACGACAGTAAGGTAAAGCTTTTTATCGCAAAAAAACGACATGGTATAGTAAGGCTTTTTCGCAAAAAAACGACAGTATAGTAAGGCTTTTTATCGCAAGAAAATGACATAGTATAGAAAGGCTTTTTTCTTTTAAAAATGACATGTAAGGCTTTTTATCTCTAAAAACGACAGTATAGTAAGGCTTTTTTTCCGCGAAAAAAATCAGTTAATTCCCAAATTGTTAATGGACAAAGTGTTCAGTGTAGCATTGAAGCAAGCTGTCCATTTGTATTGTAAAAACAACAGTGGCCCTTTTAGAAGACTGTCTTTGGTAGTCCATTCTCCTCTTGACTCACCTTGATGTGACTGAGGTCATGCTTTGGCAAAAACACGCACTGCAATCTGAGCTATTCTAGGAAAGGGTTGGGAGGAGAGCCGCTTTGCGTTACCGGAAGGATTCATCAATAATACATCGTCTCTCGGACTCTGCGGCTCGCCGACGCCGAGTCTCGTCTAGTCGTGCCCTGTGATTGGCCGGCTACTGATTCGTGTTTTACAGCCCCTCTTATCTTTTTTTAAATGACATTTTAATATTTCTTAATACATTCTTTTTTACTTTACTTTGTACTTTATACTTTTAACTTTAATTAGTGATGAGTATGTTAATACTTTAGTCTTTTTTTCCTGTTTATGTTTCATATGTACTGTTAACGGATGCACTTTTTTATTTGTATCGTATCTTGTGCTGACCCCGCCCATCTGTCAAATTTTTAAAGTCAATGTTCAAGGTTCATCTGAGCAACTTAATGATTTTGTGTCTTGTGATTTTTTTTTCCCATCAGCCATGGCTTCGGCCAACGTCTCGCTGGAGAATCAGCTGCAGAGCGCACAGAAGAACCTGCTCTTCCTCCAGCAGGACCACGCCAACACACTGAAGGGGCTGCATGCCGAGATTCGACGATTGCAACAGCAATGCACAGGTGACCCGCCACAACCGGTCTTTTGGGGAACACGTAGTACAGTGTTCCCTCGCTTATCGCGGTTAATGGGGACCGGGACCACCCGCGATAAGTGAATTTCCGCAAAGTAGGGATTCCCCTTTTAAAAATGCTTAATTTGAATTTAATTCCCCCAATTTTTTTTTTTTGTAATTTTTTTTTATTTGTATTTTTTTACCCCCCTGTATACAGTACACCATATAGAATACGGGTAGAGAGAGTGAAATTCATGTTATTACACAAAAAAACTTTAAAATATGTTGTTTCAATGTAATATTTGTATTTTTTTTTTTTTTTTTCAAAAAAAATCCGCGAAGCTCTGAGTTCGCGGTAGCCGAACCGCGAAGTAGCGGGGGAACACTGTACTTCTCGAAAGGTTTCTAACTAGTAGTCCTGTACTTTCACAGATCTGACCTACGAGCTGACCGTTCGAAGCTCCGATAATTCAGGTAAGTGTTTTTTCTTCCATTATCTAAATGTTTAGCTTTCCTTTCTCTTTAGTTTAATTTTTGCGCTTACCTTATTTACTCGCTAATGTCAGACAAAAAAAAATGACTCGAGGATGCGGCTTATATGCGCATAAAAAAGACAACATGCCAAAAACTGCAAGGAGACAAAGACGAAAAACCGTAACACAAGACAATGCAGCTGATAGAGTAATTTATTTCAAAATAGAGAAAATATACACAGAAAACGCTAAACATTTTATTTTGACGTCGATGTATGAAATTTAAAGAAGAAAACCTATCGTGCTAAAAATGTGAAAAATAGTAGATTAATCACTTAAAATACCCACGTGTTAATATTCCAAAAGTCAGTCAACATATATATTTTTGAAATTACTTTACTTTTTACTTAAATCCAAACACACAGCGCTTGTAAACCTAAGCACCTTTTTTTTTAAACCGATGAAAGTCATACAACATGGGATTAAATTGCATTATGGGATGTCCTATTGTCCATCCATTACCAAGCGCCCGCCCAACCAACCCCCGACTCGATGCGAGTAAAAACGGAGCACTTTAACGGGCGGCGAAAATCAGGGATCAACGTGGTGGGCTTTTGAAACACACACACGGGATAGAACAGATCTGGTGGGGATTGGAAAGAGAAGAATGAGCAGATGGAGAGAGCCCAGATCGTTTGGGTCAATGTCAGGCATGGCAGACTAGAGTGAGTGCAGCAAATGAGATTACGTGTCACAAGCCTAATGCACGGCTGTCTCTCTCGCCCAGGGGTGTCAAACATAAGGCCCGCGGGCCGGATCCGGCCCGTCTGGTGGTTTGGTAGGGCCCGGGGAAGAAAGCTGCATTGTATAAAAAAATATGAATTTTCTTTAAAATTTGTAGTTCTTGTTTTTTTCCGCAAGGGGCCGTATAGTAAGCCTTTTTATCGCAAAAAAACGACATAGTATAGTAAGGCTATTTATCGCAAAAAAACAACATAGTATAGTAAGGCTTTTTATTGCAAAAAACGACAAAGTATAGTAAGGCTTTTTTCTTCAGAAAACGACATAGTATAGTAAGGCTTTTTTCTTCAAAAAACGACATAGTATAGTAAGGCTTTTTTCTTCAAAAAAGGACATAGTATAGTAAGGCTTTTTATCGCAAAAAAACGACATAGTATAGTAAGGCTTTTTGTCGCTAAAAAACGACATAGTATAGTAAAGCTTTTTGTCGCAAAAAAACGACATAGTATAGTAAGGCTTTTTTCTTCAAAAAACGACATAGTATAGTAAGGCTTTTTCTTCAAAAATCGACATAGTATAGTAAGGCTTTTTTCTTCAAAAAACAACATAGTATAGTAAGGCTTTTTTCTTCAAAAAACAACATAGTATAGTAAGGCTTTTTTCTTCAAAAAAGGACATAGTATAGCAAGGCTTTTTTCTTCAAAAAAGGACATAGTATAGTAAGGCTTTTTTCTTCAAAAAACGACATAGTATAGTAAGGCTTTTTATCGCAAAAAAACGACATAGTATAGTAAGGCTTTTTATCGCAAAAAAACGACATAGTATAGTAAGGCTTTTTATCGCAAAAAAACGACATAGTATAGTAAGGCCTTTTTCTTCAAAAAACGACATAGTATAGTAAGGCTTTTTTCTTCAAAAAACGACATAGTATAGTAAGCCTTTTTTCTTCAAAAAACGACATAGTATAGTAAGGCTTTTTATCGCAAAAAAACGACATAGTATAGTAAGGCTTTTTATCGCAAAAAACGACATAGTATAGTAAGGCTTTTTATCGCAAAAAACGACATAGTATAGTAAGGCTTTTTATGGCCAAAAACGACATAGTATAGTAAGGCTTTTTATCGCAAAAAAACGACATAGTATAGTAAGGCTTTTTATCGCAAAAAAACGACATAGTATAGTAAGGCTTTTTTCTTCAAAAAACGACATAGTATAGTAAGGCTTTTTATCGCAAAAAAACAACATAGTATAGTAAGGCTTTTTATCGCAAAAAACGACATAGTATAGTAAGGCTTTTTATGGCAAAAAAACAACATAGTATAGTAAGGCTTTTTATCGCAAAAAAACGACATAGTATAGTAAGGCTTTTTATCGCAAAAAACGACATAGTATAGTAAGGCTTTTTATGGCAAAAAAACAACATAGTATAGTAAGGCTTTTTATCGCAAAAAAACGACATAGTATAGTAAGGCTTTTTATCGCAAAAAAAACCGACATAGTATAGTAAGGCTTTTTATCGCAAAAAAATGACATAGTATAGTAAGGCTTTTTATGGCCAAAAACGACATAGTATAGTAAGGCTTTTTATCGCAAAAAAACGACATACTATAGTAAGGCTTTTTATCGCAAAAAACGACATAGTATAGTAAGGCTTTTTATCACCAAAAACGACATAGTATAGTAAGGCTTTTTATCGCAAAAAAAACGACATAGTATAGTAAGGCTTTTTTCGCAAAAAAACGACATAGTATAGTAATGCTTTTTATCGCAAAAAAACGACATAGTATAGTAAGGCTTTTTATCGCAAAAAAACGACATAGTATAGTAAGGCTTTTTATCGCAAAAAAATGACAGTATAGTAAGGCTTTTTTTGCAAAAAAAACGACATAGTATAGTAAGCCTTTTTATCGCAAAAAAACAACATAGTATAGTAAGGCTTTTATCGCAAAAAAACGACATAGTATAGTAAGGCTTTTTATCGCAAAAAACGACATAGTATAGTAAGGCTTTTTATCGCAAAAAAACGACATAGTATAGTAAGGCTTTTTTCGCAAAAAAACGACATAGTATAGTAAGGCTTTTTTTCGCAAAAAAACGACATAGTATAGTAAGGCTTTTTATCGCAAAAAACGACATAGTATAGTAAGGCTTTTTATGGCAAAAAAACAACATAGTATAGTAAGGCTTTTTATCGCAAAAAAACGACATAGTATAGTAAGGCTTTTTATCGCAAAAAAAAACGACATAGTATAGTAAGGCTTTTTATCGCAAAAAAATGACATAGTATAGTAAGGCTTTTTATGGCCAAAAACGACATAGTATAGTAAGGCTTTTTTTTTTGCAAAAAAACGACATACTATAGTAAGGCTTTTTATCGCAAAAAAACGACATACTATAGTAAGGCTTTTTATCGCAAAAAACGACATAGTATAGTAAGGCTTTTTATCACCAAAAACGACATAGTATAGTAAGGCTTTTTATCGCAAAAAAAACGACATAGTATAGTAAGGCTTTTTTCGCAAAAAAACGACATAGTATAGTAAGGCTTTTTATCGCAAAAAAACGACATAGTATAGTAAGGCTTTTTATCGCAAAAAAACGACATAGTATAGTAAGGCTTTTTATCGCAAAAAAATGACAGTATAGTAAGGCTTTTTTTGCAAAAAAAACGACATAGTATAGTAAGCCTTTTTATCGCAAAAAAACAACATAGTATAGTAAGGCTTTTATCGCAAAAAAACGACATAGTATAGTAAGGCTTTTTATCGCAAAAAACGACATAGTATAGTAAGGCTTTTTATCGCAAAAAAACGACATAGTATAGTAAGGCTTTTTTCGCAAAAAAACGACATAGTATAGTAAGGCTTTTTTTCGCAAAAAAACGACATAGTATAGTAAGGCTTTTTATCGCAAAAAACGACATAGTATAGTAAGGCTTTTTATGGCAAAAAAACAACATAGTATAGTAAGGCTTTTTATCGCAAAAAAACGACATAGTATAGTAAGGCTTTTTATCGCAAAAAAAAACGACATAGTATAGTAAGGCTTTTTATCGCAAAAAAATGACATAGTATAGTAAGGCTTTTTATGGCCAAAAACGACATAGTATAGTAAGGCTTTTTTTTTTGCAAAAAAACGACATACTATAGTAAGGCTTTTTATCGCAAAAAAACGACATACTATAGTAAGGCTTTTTATCGCAAAAAACGACATAGTATAGTAAGGCTTTTTATCACCAAAAACGACATAGTATAGTAAGGCTTTTTATCGCAAAAAAAACGACATAGTATAGTAAGGCTTTTTTCGCAAAAAAACGACATAGTATAGTAAGGCTTTTTATCGCAAAAAACGACATAGTATAGTAAGGCTTTTTATCGCAAAAAAACGACATAGTATAGTAAGGCTTTTTATCGCAAAAAAATGACAGTATAGTAAGGCTTTTTTTGCAAAAAAAACGACATAGTATAGTAAGCCTTTTTATCGCAAAAAAACGACATAGTATAGTAAGGCTTTTTATCGCAAAAAACGACATAGTATAGTAAGGCTTTTTATCGCAAAAAACGACATAGTATAGTAAGGCTTTTTTCGCAAAAAAACGACATAGTATAGTAAGGCTTTTTTCGCAAAAAAACGACATAGTATAGTAAGGCTTTTTTTCGCAAAAAAACGACATAGTATAGTAAGGCTTTTTTCGCAAAAAAACGACATAGTATAGTAAGGCTTTTTTTTCGCAAAAAAACGACATAGTATAGTAAGGCTTTTTATCGCAAAAAACGACATAGTATAGTAAGGTTTTTTTCGCAAAAAAACGACATAGTATAGTAAGGCTTTTTATCGCAAAAAAACGACATAGTATAGTAAGGCTTTTTATCTCTAAAAACGACATAGTATAGTAAGGCTTTTTATCGCAAAAAACGACATAGTATAGTAAGGCTTTTTATCGCAAAAAAACGACATAGTATAGTAAGGCTTTTTTTCGCAAAAAACGACATAGTATAGTAAGGCTTTTTTCTTCAAAAAACGACATAGTATAGTAAGGCTTTTTATCGCAAAAAAACGACATAGTATAGTAAGGCTTTTTATCGCAAAAAACGACATAGTATAGTAAGGCTTTTTATCGCAAAAAACGACATAGTATAGTAAGGCTTTTTATCGCAAAAAAACAACATAGTATAGTAAGGCTTTTTATCGCAAAAAACGACATAGTATAGTAAGGCTTTTTTCGCAAAAAAACGACATAGTATAGTAAGGCTTTTTATCGAAAAAAAACGACATAGTATAGTAAGGCTTTTTATCGCAAAAAAACGACATAGTATAGTAAGGCTTTTTTCTTCAAAAAACGACATAGTATAGTAAGGCTTTTTATCGCAAAAAAACGACATACTATAGTAAGGCTTTTTATCGCAAAAAACGACATAGTATAGTAAGGCTTTTTATCGCAAAAAAACGACATAGTATAGTAAGGCTTTTTATCGCAAAAAAACACATAGTATAGTAAGGCTTTTTTCGCAAAAAAACGACATAGTATAGTAAGGCTTTTTTCGCAAAAAAACGACATAGTATAGTAAGGCTTTTTTTCGCAAAAAAACGACATAGTATAGTAAGGCTTTTTTCGCAAAAAAACGACATAGTATAGTAAGGCTTTTTATCGCAAAACACGACATAGTATAGTAAGGCTTTTTATCGCAAAAAACGACATAGTATAGTAAGGCTTTTTATCGAAAAAAAACGACATAGTATAGTAAGGCTTTTTATCGAAAAAAAACGACATAGTATAGTAAGGCTTTTTATCGCAAAAAACGACATAGTATAGTAAGGCTTTTTATCGCAAAAAAACGACATAGTATAGTAAGGCTTTTTATCGCAAAAAAACGACATAGTATAGTAAGGCTTTTTATCGCAAAAAAACGACATAGTATAGTAAGGCTTTTTATCGCAAAAAACGACATAGTATAGTAAGTCTTTTTATTGGAAAAAAAACGACATAGTATAGTAAGGCTTTTTATCGCAAAAAAACGACATAGTATAGTAAGGCTTTTTATCGCAAAAAAACGACATAGTATAGTAAGGCTTTTTATCGCAAAAAAAACGACATAGTATAGTAAGGCTTTTTATCGCAAAAAACGACATAGTATAGTAAGGCTTTTTATCGCAAAAAACGACATAGTATAGTAAGGCTTTTTTCGCAAAAAAACGACATAGTATAGTAAGGCTTTTTATCGCAAAAAACGACATAGTATAGTAAGGCTTTTTTCGCAAAAAAACGACATAGTATAGTAAGCCTTTTTATCGCAAAAAAACGACATAGTATAGTAAGGCTTTTTTCGCAAAAAAACGACATAGTATAGTAAGGCTTTTTATCGCAAAAAAACGACATAGTATAGTAAGGCTTTTTATCGCAAAAAAACGACATAGTATAGTAAGGCTTTTTATCGCAAAAAACGACATAGTATAGTAAGGCTTTTTTCGCAAAAAAACGACATAGTATAGTAAGGCTTTTTTCGCAAAAAAACGACATAGTATAGTAAGGCTTTTTTTCGCAAAAAAACGACATAGTATAGTAAGGCTTTTTTCGCAAAAAAACGACATAGTATAGTAAGGCTTTTTTTCGCAAAAAAACGACATAGTATAGTAAGGCTTTTTATCGCAAAAAACGACATAGTATAGTAAGGCTTTTTTCGCAAAAAAACGACATAGTATAGTAAGGCTTTTTATCGCAAAAAAACGACATAGTATAGTAAGGCTTTTTATCTCTAAAAACGACATAGTATAGTAAGTCTTTTTATTGGAAAAAAAACGACATAGTATAGTAAGGCTTTTTATCGCAAAAAAACGACTTAGTATAGTAAGGCTTTTTTTCGCAAAAAAACGACATAGTATAGTAAGGCTTTTTATCGCAAAAAACGACATAGTATAGTAAGGCTTTTTATCGCAAAAAAACGACATAGTATAGTAAGGCTTTTTATCGCAAAAAACGACATAGTATAGTAAGGCTTTTTATCGCAAAAAACGACATAGTATAGTAAGGCTTTTTATCGCAAAAAAAACGACATAGTATAGTAAGGCTTTTTATCGCAAAAAACGACATAGTATAGTAAGGCTTTTTTCGCAAAAAAACGACATAGTATAGTAAGGCTTTTTATCGAAAAAAAACGACATAGTATAGTAAGGCTTTTTATCGCAAAAAAACGACATAGTATAGTAAGGCTTTTTTCTTCAAAAAACGACATAGTATAGTAAGGCTTTTTATCGCAAAAAAACGACATAGTATAGTAAGGCTTTTTATCGCAAAAAACGACATAGTATAGTAAGGCTTTTTATCGCAAAAAACGACATAGTATAGTAAGGCTTTTTATCGCAAAAAACGACATAGTATAGTAAGGCTTTTTATCGCAAAAAAACGACATAGTATAGTAAGGCTTTTTATCGCAAAAAAACACATAGTATAGTAAGGCTTTTTTCGCAAAAAAACGACATAGTATAGTAAGGCTTTTTATCGCAAAACACGACATAGTATAGTAAGGCTTTTTATCGCAAAAAACGACATAGTATAGTAAGGCTTTTTATCGAAAAAAAACGACATAGTATAGTAAGGCTTTTTATCGAAAAAAAACGACATAGTATAGTAAGGCTTTTTATCGCAAAAAACGACATAGTATAGTAAGTCTTTTTATTGGAAAAAAAACGACATAGTATAGTAAGGCTTTTTATCGCAAAAAAACGACATAGTATAGTAAGGCTTTTTATCGCAAAAAAACGACATAGTATAGTAAGGCTTTTTATCGCAAAAAAACGACATAGTATAGTAAGGCTTTTTATCGCAAAAAAACGACATAGTATAGTAAGGCTTTTTATCGCAAAAAAACGACATAGTATAGTAAGGCTTTTTATCGCAAAAAACGACATAGTATAGTAAGGCTTTTTTCGCAAAAAAACGACATAGTATAGTAAGGCTTTTTATCGCAAAAAAACGACATAGTATAGTAAGGCTTTTTATCGCAAAAAACGACATAGTATAGTAAGGCTTTTTTCGCAAAAAAACGACATAGTATAGTAAGCCTTTTTATCGCAAAAAAACGACATAGTATAGTAAGGCTTTTTATGGCCTAAAACGACATAGTATAGTAAGGCTTTTTATGGCCTAAAACGACATAGTATAGTAAGGCTTTTTATCGCAAAAAACGACATAGTATAGTAAGGCTTTTTATGGCCAAAAACGACATAGTATAGTAAGGCTTTTTATGGCCAAAAACGACATAGTATAGTAAGGCTTTTTATCGCAAAAAACGACATAGTATAGTAAAGCTTTTTATCGCAAAAAACGACATAGTATAGTAAGGCTTTTTTTTGCAAAAAAACGACATAGTATAGTAAGGCTTTTTATCACAAAAAACGACATAGTATAGTAAGGTTTTTTTATCACAAAAAACGACATAGTATAGTTAGGCTTTTTTGCCAAAAAAAGACATAGTATAGTAAGGCTTTTTATCGCAAAAAACGACATAGTATAGTAAGGCTTTTCATCGCAAAAACGACATAGTATAGTAAGGCTTTCCATCGCAAAAACGACATAGTATAGTAAGGCTTTTCTCTAAAAATGACAGTATAGTAAGGCTATTCTCTAAAAAAGACATAGTATAGGCTTTTCATCGCAAAAAAAGACAATATAGTTTTTTTTTTACTCAGGCTTTAATAACATCAGAACAGCATTTGATTTTCTTCATTTCTTTGCTTCTGGTTGTTGCAGACAGCGGCGAATCTCGATGCCGAGAGTTGCAAAGGAAATGCGAGGAGCTGGAAGCGGAGTTGAAGAAGAAGGAGGAAGAGAACACGGAGCTGCTGAGGGACTTGGAGCAGAAGAACGCCATGATCTTTGTACTGGAGAACACCATCAAGGAGCGTGAGAAAAAGTACCTGGAAGAGCTGAAAATGAAAAGCCATAAGCTAGCAGTTCTATCCGGAGAGTTGGAACAACGCGCCAGCACCATCGCATACCTCACCTCACAACTCCACGCCACCAAGAAAAAGCTCCTGGCGGGTAGCTCGTCATCGGACGCTAGCCCCAACGTCAGTCCTGTGGCGTCTTTGGTCTCTACGCCGCCACCCTTGCCCAAAGACAGGCAGCCGGAGACCCCAAGGCGCCGCATGCGGAAGAGCCTCTCCCAGCCTCTTCACCCGGAGCTTACCGAAGTCTACCGGCTTGGCGCCGATGGCAAACGGGTGGTCTTGCGGGACACTGTGGAAGCCATGCCCGACCCGACGCCATTCCTACAGGCGGGTCGAGAGTCCCCGGACGTGCAAGTGGTCCGAGAGCGTCCTGCTGTCATTCCACCAATTGCCTCGGAACGCCCGGCTGGCTCACCCTTGGGGGCTCGAGCTTGTGCTAGCCCTCGTCGGAGTCCGGCAAGGGATCGCCAGCACAGGGCACACATAGGGGTGGCTCACCGCATTCCTCATGGAACCTTGCCCTTAGCCCCGCCTCAAGCGGAGTTGGAAACTTTGGCGGTGGACAGAGTTAAAGAAGAAAAGGTGGTGCGCAAGCGTTCTGGGGCTGACAGGACAGTCTAACGCCATGGCGTACTACGTACATAGGAAAGTATGCTACTCACACACAGATGTTCAAATCCAGGCTTTGATTTCAAGGTGAAGCTAAAGGCGTATTCACATCGGCTGGATATGCTAACAAACTGGGTGACTTTGGTGTAGAGTCATCAGTCGGCTCACAAAAGGTCCAATAGTCTGCAAAGTGAACTTAGAATTGTTAGTGTAAATACACATCAAATGTATTTGGGTCCAACCCAAAGTTTAACAAATCCAGACTGCTGTGAATACGCCCTAAAAAAGGACACATGGAAAGAAAAAAATTAACTTTTGTGAGACATGTAAAGCTTCACTTTGAAATTCAAAGAAAAATCACTGAACATAAGTAGCAAACGTCAATATTAAAAAGGTACACGCACTTCTACGAGAGTAGCCCAAGCACTGTGTAGCCTGCTTTCTACGCAAAACGAAAATAATGCAAGGTTTTAAAAAAAAAAAAAGGACTACTGAAATCGCAAAGCATGCCAAACGTCCTCTCTCGACGCCCCGCACGCCTTCGGCCAAATATCCGCATCGGTGCCTGCTCGGTGTGAAAGCGTGCGCTAGCTAGTGTAGTCGGTCGGGGGTGACGGATTTGTTCTGGAAAATCGGAAAAAATCATATCGTTAAATGTGGTATGTCGGCGTCATATTACTTAAGGTTGCGTGGTGAAGGTGAACCGAAATGGCACTTGTGTTTATGCTTCAATTCAATGCGAGCTAAAAAAAAAAAGGTCATCGTGCAACCGTCTTTCTGGGGAGAGAAAAGAGAAAAATAGGACAAGTGTATTCATTGTTCTTCATGCTGTTTGTGATAAAAGGGCACTGCTGTAAGAAGGTTTTGTTGTATACTTGATAATGTCTGTACATTTGTAAGGATTTTTTTTTATTTATTGTTAGAGAATACAACGACGCCTCAGATGGTAATTGTCACTTTATATTCTGCTTTTCACATAACACTTATTAATAATATAAATCCACCTAATAAAGCTTCTTATGTCGCTGATGTTGTTTGTTTTTTTGACAGATTTTGCTTAAAAGTACAAGAGAAATGTTATTTTTTACATTTAAGTACTAATTATTTAGATTAATTATATACGCTTACTGTGCTAAAATACAATTTCTATATTTTGCAGTATTTACTTGAACAAAAGTGGTTAAAACTGGAAAATATCAGCGAAAATAAGACATTTAACTAAATAATGTCACAAAACTAGTATGAAAATCACTAGAGTGATAAATATAACTTTTATTAGCAGAAAGAAATTAAGGGTAAAGTTCTCAGTCATCTAAATGAGTACATTTAAGATGTCTTTACGGTTTGGCACAGAAAATGTAAGTTAAGTAAACTAGTAAATTAGGTTTTCTGCCATTAGCCTGAATAAAAGCATTTCTAGATGGTTACGGCTAACCTGAATGTTTAGAGAGTCAGCATCTTCAGTTCTTCCTCCAGTTGTTTGTCGCTAAAATCCAGGTTGTTTGTAGGGACGGCAGGCAGCAAATCCAACGGGTTCTCGTCCGGGATGACGTCTTTCGGAATATCCACATTGTCGTCGGATTGCTCCAATAATGATCTGAGTTCGTCCTCCAACTCATCGTCATCTGTAACATATTAAAACATTCCATCATTGACGGGAACCAAAAAACTTCATCTGTTAACATCACTATTTTTTTAGATAACTATAGAAAACAATATAGCAGGTCGAGAGAAAAAATATATAAATACATCGGTTTATAGTCCGGAGAATACAGTAATTGAAAGAAATTTATTTTAAAAAATATTAGGAAAAATATCAATTTCAATTAAAATATTACATTAGAAAAAATATATCAACATAATTTGCACTCGAGTACTAATCACAGACCCTGCCAAACTATGAAATAAAAGTGCGGTTTATAGTCCGGAGAATACAGTAATTGTAAGAAATGTATTTTAAAAATTATCAGGAAAAATATATCAATTTCAATTAAAATATTTTTAAAATGTAAAATTAGAAAAATTATATAAACATAATTTTGCACTTGAGTACTGATCACAGACGGTTTATAGTCCGGAGAATACAGTAATTGTAAGAAATCTATTTAAAAAATGACCAGGAAAAATATTTATCAATTTCAATGAAAATATTTTTTAAATGTAACATTAGAAAAAAATATATCAACATCATTTGCACTCGAGTACTGATCACAGACCCTGCCAAACTATGAACAAAAGTGCGGTTTATAGTCCGGAGAATACAGTAATTGTAAGAAATTTACTTAAAAAATTATCAGGAAAAATATTTATCAATTTCAATTAAAATATGTTTTAAAATGTAAAATTAGAAAAAATATATATAAACATAATTTGCTAACTATGAAATAAAAGTGCGGTTTATAGTCCGGAGAATACAGTAATTATAAGAATTCCATTCGAAAAAATAGAAAGAAAAGTTTATTTATCAAATTCAATTAAAATATTTTTTTAAATTAGCTGTTAGCAATCAGAGAAGCAAAAAAATAAAAGCTATTCAAACTATGAGAAAAGCCCAATTGTAATCTGGAAAAACTACTAAAAAATATTCACTTGCCACATGAAAAAATTGAAGAAAAGCACCAGCAGTAACTTACCTGTATTGCTCACTCCGCCAGATATGGTTTGGTTGATCTCATCTTGTGTGTCGCATAACTGGTGAAAGAACAAGAACTGTCAGTGTCAATCAAACACATGGAAGAATATTTTCAAGACGACCACCACTCGCCTCCTGGATCTGATCAAGAAGGCTCTCGGCACCTTCGACCGTCACGTCCTTGAGAGCGTGTCTGAGGCTAGTCATTCCCGCTTGGTACGCTTGGAGAACCTACAAAAAACAAGGAAACGTTTAGCATGAACACACAAGCTTTTTGGTGACCTTTCACTACCATTTTATCCGTCTGCGACTGCGCTATTCTATCCAAGATGCCTCGAATGGACTCCATCTGTCCGACCAAGTTGTCGGCTCTCTTTTCCACTCTTTTTCGGCCTCTCAAACACCTCAATGCCTGTTGAACAAGATGGCAAAATGGCTGAGTTGGTCATTCTCTAGATCGCTAAATAGCATTTTTAAGAAGAATCACCTGCACTTTTTTTCCGTCTCGAAGTAGTACTCTCGCTTCTTCTCGGCACCTGGACAAGAGTAATATAGAAAACAGAGTGTGGTAAGAAGCAGATTGTAAAATTAATCTCTAAAAAGAGCAATATGTAAAATCGGTGGGTAAAAACTACAAAGTAGAATTCCTGTAAAACATTACGTACTTGTAGATTAAAGTTTATGTTCTTATTGTACTAACGTTTTTTTTTTTTAATGGATTTTGGTGTGTTTTTCCATGGGAACGAATTAATTTGTATTTTGTTCATTTCTATGGGAAAAGTTGATTTGAGGGTTAGGGTTAGCATACGTAACTTAACATACGAGTTCGGTCACGGAACGCATTATGCTCGTATCTCAAGGTATTACTTATCAAGGACACATGCTTGTCACACTAGCATTTTGTTTTACTTTTAGTACTTGTCGTAATACAAATACACATACTTGTAGCATTATTCTTAATACATATTGTATTAATACTACTCTTACTTGTAGTAGAACTACAAATACTACTTGAATAAAACTACATGTACTTGTGGTCTACTCTTACTCGTAGTAGAACTACACACTACTTGAATAAAACTACATGTACTTTTGGTTTCCTCTTACTTGTAGTAGAACTACACATACTACTTGCATACAACTACATGTACTTGTGGTCTACTCTTACTTGTAGTAGAACTACACATACTACATGAATACAACTACATGTATTTGTGGTCTACTCTTGTAGTAGAACTACACACTACTTGAATACAACTTACATGTACTTGTGGTCTACTCTTACTTGTAGTCTACTCTCACTTGTAGTAGAACTACACATACATGCATGTACACTAACTTGCCTTGCAAGTACACATACAAGTTCACCAAATAAAACTAATTTGTAGAAGAAGTACATACAAGTACATGCTTTTTTAGATCAGTTCTATTATTTTAAATTGGGTATTTTGTTAGAATGAAGATGACTTACTTCTCTGCCTCCAAACCCAATTTTTCCAGCCGCTCTTCCAGCAACTTCTCGCTTTGTTGTAACTGGTAGATTCCAATATCAACATCAGTGACGGTAGAGACGCGAGCCTGACCGGGTTGGCAAAATTTGACAACCTGTAGAAAGACACCATTGAGATGAAAGAATTCTTAGAGTGACTGATGCATGAATGGCTGCTTACCTTCTCTCCTTCATTCAAGGAAACCGCCACTTGTTTTTCCCTCTGCAACTGCAGAAGAGCCATGCATAGAGTACTTTCATCGGCACAGACGCCGCAGGTGAGCGTATACAGTTCGTGAAATGACACCACGGAGTGGCTGGCCAATTCGCTGTTTCGGTAAAGCTTGAGAACTTCGGCCGCTTTCTCCTAAAAAAGAACAACAGCATTAGGAAACATCATGTCGGCGTATTGGAAAGATGTCTGAGTAGTGACTCACCTTCACCAGTTCGATGAGAACAAAAGACTCCTCCAGAGCGACTCGGCTTCCTCCCAACAGAGAGGAGAAAGTCCACTTGAGGGGCTTCACCAGCAGGACGCCGACACCCCATGATAGCCAACCGCAGTCTACGTTGGCGGCAAATTCGGATTCCCTCTGAAGCTTCCCACATCTGGATGAGACAAATTTGCACTTTAAAAAACTTTGCATGTATTAAGGAAAGGGTGTCTGACTCGGGTTAGTTCGCAGGCAGTAACGTCAACTTGATTTCACGTGGGCCGGACAATTTTAGATATAAAATTTAGTTGTTGTTTTTTATAAATGGATTAAAAGAACTAAATTAAAAGCCCTGAATATTCAGTTTTTTATAGAGCTAAAACAATGTTTATTTTAGCGTTTTTTAAATTTTACAAAATTATTTTGAACTAAAAACTGAAAAAAATGGATTAAAAAATGACAATTATTGATTTAAAAGGGCGAAAATCAGGAAATGTATTACACATCTATACTCTTCATTTTAATTTGAAACCGAAAACAGAAAGTCGGCACTCATTATTTACTTTCCCGGACCGCACAAAATAATGCGTCGGGACAGATTTGGCCCCCGGGCCGCCACTTTGACACACGTGTATTAAGGTTTTAAAAATTAAAATAACCTCCTCCCCCTGGACAACATATTTAATGGTATATATTATGTACTATATAAAATGGAAGTGAAAACCAAGCATAACCACCAAAAAATAATTTGTGTTAACACGTCCAATGAAATCGGGTTAAAAAAAAAACAGTTAACTGTAAACAAATATCAAAGTTATGATTTATCTTCAATGAGCATGCGTCAGTTTTGACAAGAACGTTGCCCCAACCAACATGGCCACCATGTTGGCTTCTACACTGAATCATATCTATTCAAACCTTAACCTAAAATGCGATGTATTTTTAGAAATACACGCGTCATCTTCGATTATATAAATGTAAATACTCTTAACGTGAATACAATTGTTTTTGGTACTTACCTTGCCATGGATTGAATGACGATCGTCAAACCCAAAGGTGTTTTTTCTTTCCTTCGGAAGGTCTTGTTGAGTTCGTCGAGATTGATACACACGGTGCGGCGATCCCTGCAGCTTTGCAAGACTAGAGCTGTCCAAAAGTTCATTTTACTGTCCCAATCCATCGTGTTGACCTCACGACTATCTTTGAATTCGGAGAAGAGAAAATTCATCCGATCGTCGTCACCCCATTCCGGGGGCAGCGTCGTTTCGACGACGCTGGCCATGTTTCAAATTCAACCAGAATGTTCTAACGCATCGTCGCGGCACGTCTGGAATCAAAATGGAGATGTAATAAGTAAGAATCAAAAATAATATCTCCCTTTTTCCCCAAATATTGCTTACTTGAGATCAAGAAATGTGAGCCGAGCAGATGGTAAAATGTTTGGTGCATGCAAGCGGACGTGTCGTCATTTCCTGTCATGCGCGCATATTGATGACGTCATAGTGGGATGCCAACTGTCGGTGGTACGACAATATACTACTATACTTTTTTTGTTTTTTAAATTTATTTATTCTGCATTTTAACATATTATAAGTGCATTATTGGATACAAAAATACGTAGCAAGTCAGAAACCTGTAACTATAATCACGAGTGCCTAAATAAAGTCAGACTTGCACGTGTGGTGATTTGGAGTTGTTTACGTTGGGTACCTGTTGTTAGTACATAATACCACTAGACGGCGCAAGCAAACGTTGCATATTAGTTTTGACTTGAATTATTAACAAAGTTTATAATTACATGCATTTTATTCAATGAATCCTTTTAACCTGGTATCAGACAAAAAACTATTTAACAAATACATTAACAATAACAATAAGTGACTTGATATTTCCATCAGCATACATAGCACAGAAACTGAATTTTGACATTAATGTGGCATTTCCTGGCACAATTCATAAAATATGGGCGCATCTGGCCAAAAGAAAAGCTCAAAGGTGTCTTTACTGAAGCTGTTAAAAACAAATGTCATTGTTCCTCACAAGAAATGTGTTAATAAGCAGCCAGCAAGCTGCTATACATGCATAGTTGTTTGTTTTTCCCGTTCTTCTGTCACTTGGCGCTGAGGTCGACTAGCAGGTGTTGATATGCCAGGGAATTGCCCTTGAAGCTAGCAGCCAACAAAATGTCCTTATCATCCACCGACACTAACCCAAAGGCCCTCGGGGCTCTCATATTGAGTTCCTGGAAGGGCTGAAAGCGCTGAGTGAGATCATCCCACAAGTAGATGGTAGAAAAGGAGAAATCACTCCCCAGGATCAAATACTGGCGAAGGCCCACCGAGAAGGGGTAGACAACCATGGATCCACGAGACGGGAGAGTCTGGGTCTCCACGAAACGCTGTCCTTCCCAACGCACGATCTTGGAGTCGCCGATGAAGCGGGTGAGGCAGAGGTAAAGCACTTTGCGGATCCAAAAGTGTTTAACCATCTGTACGTCGGCTTGCTGAGTGATTTGGGTGGAAAAGTCAAAGCGTTTCAGGCTGCGGTTCCACTGGTAGACCACCGGGGGTTGCGTAGCGCTGGATAGGATGAGTTGAGGCTTCCCTCCCATGTCTAGGAACTCGGCATGGGTGTCACGGTGCCATTGGTGGAGCGACTGGTGGGAGTAAAAACCGTTGCTGTTCCAACGATAAATGCTGGTGGAGCCGGCCTTGGAACTGTCCGCTACGACAAAATACCATTCGCCGTCTAGTTCGAAGGTCTCAACGTAGTTAGGTTTCCTGACTCGAGTTGTGTCGATGTCTTGGATCTTTACGAAACGGAGAGGGTCCTCTTCCCATCTGTAATTGAGGGGGTTGAAAAAAAAAACAATCAGAAAGACATTCCTGCCAAAATTATCAACTCATAAGTCGCCATTGTATTAGTATGTTAGAATACGGCCCTAAAAGTCATGTGGAATCGAATTAGCGTATTTTTCGGATTATAAGTCGCAGATTTTTTTCGCAGTTGCAAGTTCGCAATGAATATCTATGAAGGACTTTTACATTGTTTTAGATTTCAGCAGATGGCTATCAAATTAACCTCCGAGAATACTCGCAAATTGTTTTAAAATAGTGTTGCTCGGTTCACCTATTATGCATTGTTGTTGCAGTTGTTTTTTGACCTTAATTGTGTTATTATTATAAATAACCCAACAGGGAGTTATATAAAAGTGACATCGAGGATGAAGATTTCATTGGATTTAGTGGTTTAGAGTGAATCTGATAGTTTGGTAAACTTGTTAGCATTTATGCTAGTTATCTGAATAACTCTTAATATGTTACGACGTTACTGATATTACCAGGCATGTCAGTCATGTAACATCAGTATATATTATTAATATATACTATATATGATTAAGCCTGTTGTTCTCTATTTTATTTTTATTTTAAATTGCCTTTAAAGATGGCATGTATGTTTTTGGTGTTGGATTTTATCAAAAAAAAATCCCCCAAAAATGTGATTTATACTCCAGTGCGGCTTACGTATGTTCTTTTCCTTGTTAATTATGCATTTTTTTGGAAGTTGCGACTTCTAATCCAGAAAATTTCATTATAAAAACAGTGTACTTCACGTTACATTGACAAAACTTACTTGTAGATGTGAGAACCACCAAAAAGTTGTGCCGCAATCATGTAAAGCGTGTTGTTTATCACCACTGGTTTGCAGTACAGCGCCGATCGAGCTTCAAAAACATGCAACAAAACAAAAAAAGAGGAATAACACGGTAATATAAAGAGATCTCCATTGCGCATACTTATGCTTGTGACTCACAAGTGATGTTATAAAAGTTCCTGAAGGCCATTTCCACGTGATCCCACACATAAATAGTGCAGAAGCCCGATTCGGGTTGCGCAAAGGCGATGAATTGATCTCCGGCAAACTGGTAAGATTCCGCTGACATGGCGTGGAAGGGAAATGTTCCGTAAACTACAAAATCTGGAAAAAGAGAGAAGAATAGCCAATCACAATCTTGATACTTTGCCCGGGCGATTGATCGCCCGGACGATCGGTCGTCCGGACGTTTGGTCGTCCGGACGTTTGGTCGTCCGGACGTTTGGTCGTCCGGACGTTTGGTCGCCCGGACGTTTGGTCGCCCGGACGTTTGGTCGCCCGGACGTTTGGTCGCCCGGACGTTTGGTCGCCCGGACGTTTGGTCGGCCGGACGTTTGGTCGGCCGGACGTTTGGTCGGCCGGACGTTTGGTCGGCCGGACGTTTGGTCGGCCGGACGTTTGGTCGGCCGGACGTTTGGTCGGCCGGACGTTTGGTCGTCCGGACGTTTGGTCGTCCGGACGTTTTTGTTCGCCCGGACGTTTGGTCGCCCGGACGTTTGGTCGCCTGGACGTTTGGTCGCCCGGACGTTTGGTCGCCCAGACGTTTGGTCACCCGGACGTTTGGTCGCCAGACGTTTGGCCGCCCGGGTGAATATAATTTTGAGAGTTGGATTCAACAGTAGATATTTAGATATTAAACTCTCAAGACTATAATTTTGAGAGCTGATTTAAACAGTAAACTCTGTAATGTTGTCAAACGTCCAGAGACCAGACGCCCGGCGACCAAACGTTCAGGTGACCAAATGTCCGGGTATCGACTTTTTGGTTGCTTTTGGGGCATTTTAAGGTTCCGTGTCAACTGAATGACGGCAGGAAATTGAGCACTCAATCCCCAAAAGTTCTAGTTTTACAGCACTCGATTCAAATATATATTTTTTTAAATACCCATTAATTCTGTATGTACTGTGGAGTCTGATAGACCACCCCCGCGTTCAGTATCTTTGTCTCCCGGTGAAATAGAAGATGGTTGTAACCTGGGCTGATGCAGTCGAAGTCTCTGGAGGCCAGGTCGTGAATTCTGCGTCCCTGCAGTTCAAAGGGGCTAGCGCAGTAAATGTGAGGAACCGAAGTGTTGGTCTTCTCAATCCATTCCACCAGCCACTGGATTTTGCAGTCACAACGGAAGGAGTTCCCCCGCAGATCCCTGAAAGTAACCAAGAAAGCACCATTGAAAGCCCACAAGTTCAATCCCCGGCAGTTTCGTGCCTAGAAAAGCCAAACGTACAAATCTGTGAGAATGTCCAAATGTTTGAATAGATCTCTGGGCACTTCTTGGAGCTTGTTGTTGGAGAGGGACCTGAAATTAGATGAAGTGATTCATTGAGTGATCGGTATACTGTTGTGGTCATGTTGACTCTTGCGTTTTAGTGCCTTTATTGCTTTCTAATGCAGGACTGGTCGCTTGGTGATGACATACTCACAGGTGAGTCAGAGATTTGAGACCTCGGAAGGTGTGTTTGGAGAGCATTTGGACGTCGTTATTCTCGATGAATCTGAGATACAAAGAAAAATGTGTCATCAAGAAGACTAGATGACTAAGCAAGACCTAAAAGCTAATGAATTACTACAAACAAGCTATACACACAAAGATATATATACACACACACAAACATATATATATACATAACTATATACACACAAACATATATATATATATATATATATATATATATATATATATATATATATATATATATATATATATATATATATATATATATATATATATATATATATATATATATATATATATATATATATATATATATATATATATATATATATATATATATATATATATATATATATATATATATATATATATATATATATATATATATATATATATATATATATATATATATATATATATATATATATATATATATATATATATATATATATACATTTAGCCCTCAGCTACAATCTTACATATTTACATATATATATGTTCATCAACATGAATATGAATATGTTCATTAATATGTGCTGTCCCTTATTAAATAAATCAAACTCATATACTATACATTATCAATATTTATATATCAGGGACATAGATGAATCATAAATTGTTATTCATCATCAATCCCAAGTGTTATTCAAAAACAAATACTAATACTAATTTCTCATTAATTAGGATGACTAATTGTAAGTGAAATATAAGAGGAAGAAATGTGGGAGGCTGGAAAATTTTCAAGGGATAACAGATTTAAAAAAAAATAAAAAGCATGCAACAGTATGTATTTAATAATCAGAATGCTGTGTATTTTTACCCACAGATATTGCAGATGAGACAGGCCAGCAAAAGCATCATTTGAAATCAGGGAGAATGTATTGGAATTCAAGAGTCTGAAAGACACAATAACAGAAAAAAAATCAGTTCTAAAATTATACAATTACAACAGCAAAACGTAGTATCCTAAACAGAAAAAAACAACAACAGACTACAATACTCTAACAGTACCTAATCTCCTTAAAGCCTAAAAAAAACACATTTTCAATGACAAATTCCCCATATTAATACTCTCCCCCACATTTTCTGCATTCCCATTAAAACATCAAATGCTATCAGTCAGTATTATGAAAAAAAAGTGAAATTGAAGCAAGCAAACGCAGACTTGCACACAATAATAACACAATTGCCTGTAACGGGACAAATAAGCCTTTGTCAATGGACAACTGAGGCGCTCAGTCATCAGAGATGATGACGCTGCCACACAAACGACACAAATACACGTATTCCTGCTGCAGTGGGTTGCTCACCACTCTTTTCAAATGTCAATCGTTTCGAGAAGATAGCTTGAAATATCATTGTCAAAGTTGGACAGTGTATATATCTATACAGTAAGTTGTTTTTAGCCCATAAAGTTAACAAAACTCGCTACAATTCTAGTAACAGAGTCAAAAAATAAATGAATAAAAAGCATTTAATTCTCTAT
The DNA here is from genome assembly GCF_051989575.1 of Stigmatopora nigra. Taxonomy (NCBI): domain Eukaryota; kingdom Metazoa; phylum Chordata; class Actinopteri; order Syngnathiformes; family Syngnathidae; genus Stigmatopora; species Stigmatopora nigra. The sequence goes on along the minus strand of NC_135511.1, from coordinate 15,835,818 downwards.
CCGGGTTGGATGCAACCCCCATGTTTGAGATAAAGTTCTAATCTAATCTAATTTAATCTACCGTATTTTAACGACTATAAGGCGCACCGCATTATAAGGCGCACCCTCAATGAATGACATTTTTTCCATATATAAGGCGCGCTGGATTATAAGGCGCACTGTCTATTTTGGAGAAAATTTAAGACTTTTAAGTTAATTTCCCTCAGCAACCTACACATCACTACAATCATCTCCATTACGGGACTGTCATTTTTAAGCTGTTGTTATACAGCAGTAATTATGTCCAACAAACTAAATATACGATATAAGCCATTTTCTGTTTACCAGTATAGAAATTATTTAAAGTGTTTTTCTGTGCTTGTATATATATAGATATACATACACAGTATAATAATGTAAACCCCTTCTAATTTTTATTTTCAGGAGTAAATCTTGGTGTTTATACTTACAGGAACTGAAGCAAGTGAAGATGTGAGAAAGCACCCTCTGGGATACTCGTAAATGCCGCGTTCACCATCGTCCTGCACAGAAAAACGGGCAAGGGCATTCGTTAGTGTTAAAAATTCAATTTCACTTTCTTTCAAAATCCCAAATAATTGGGCTAATGTTGCTTGATAGTTGAGTTAAAAAGTGAGTCTGTCTTAATTAAGGGAAGTTAAATCCCACGGTTAATTCTTGCCACAACATCAATATGTATATTGACCCACCCCTAACCATATACACACTTCAGATAACTTGTGTAAAACCAATTGAGACAGAATATTGACAAAATGTCCAAACCTCTGATCGAGACATAGGCATTATAATTAGGAAAACAAAAAAATTGAAGGCTCTCATGCACCCCCTCAGAGGGTTCACCCTGGAGGGTGGCCCACGTTGCCTATAGCAAAAACAGGCCCTACTAATTGCAAGAGCCAAATTGCTCAATATACAGCAATTACAACAATTATGAATGATACAAAAACATATATACATATTTTCACAACTATAAGGCGCACCACATTATAAGGCGTACCCTTTTAAAAAAATAAATAAATTCAGACTTGCTTTATTAGTCTTAATCATGAAAAATAAAAGAAATTGCTATTTTCCAGCCAATCAATTTTCCGTATTTTCACGATTATAAGGCGCACCACATTATAAGGCACACCCTTTTAAAAAAATAAATAAATTCCGACTTGCTTTATTCGTCTTTATCATAAAAAATAAAAGAAATATCTATTTTCCAGCCAATCAATTTTCCGTATTTTCACGATTATAAGGCGCACCACATTATAAGGCGCACCCTTTTAAAAAAATAAATAAATTCAGACTTTCTTTATTAGTTTTATCATAAAAAATAAAATAAATGGCTATTTTCCAGCCAATCCATTTTCCGTATTTTCACGACTATAAGGCGCACCACATTATAAGGCGCACCCTTTTAAAAAAATAAATAAATTCAGACTTTCTTTATTAGTTTTATCATAAAAAATGAAAGAAATGTCTATTTTCCAGCCAATCAATTTTCCATATTTTCCCGACTATAAGGCGCACCACATTCTAAGGCGCACCGTCAATGAATGACACATTTTAATATCTATTCCATATATAAAGCACACTAGATTATAAGGCGCTCTGTCTATTTTGGAGTAAATTTAAGACTTTTAAATGCGCCTTATAGTCGTGAAAATACGGTATATATTATATACAGATTCACATAGCGACGATTTGAACTCACAGAGAAATGATCCCAGGTGGAAAGCTCTTGGGGATGGCTTTAGTGTCCACGCAGAAGGCGCTGTCTTTAGTACAAGAGCATGTGGAAGGACAGCGAGGTACCTTGACGGCCTTCTTTGCTATTGACTCACCTAGCGGGCAAAAAAATAGACATAGAAGCAGCAAGTAGATCATATGGAGGCATTTTTGCCTCATTTCCATCATTGTGAAGAAGCTATTTCGAAGCTATGCGGCGACGGGGGGCAACTAGCACGATGCCTGCCAGCCTAACACTAATGCTGAGTGTAGAGTTGACTCAAGGGATGGATGGGTGAGGGAGGGTGGATAGGGGGGATACAGGGGTGGGTGCTCTGCAGTTTTTCTAGATTCACGTTCAATGCTGTGCGGCAGGATTGATGAAAAGTAGGACTACACTGAATTATTAACTATTGCTAAAAGAGTGGACAAGAAAGTACTTTTGAAGATGTCCGGCCTTTTTGTGGATGGTTTTTCTTCACTAGGGTTAGCAGAAGGTTTTGTTGTTAACTTGGTATGGAGAAGATTAAGTGGTAAAAATTTGTGGATATTTTTATTACAAAAGCATTTTTTTAATGTTTTTTCTTTGTCCATTTAGATTTTTGTTTGTGTTTTTTTGGGGTATTTTTCAGCTGATTCTGATGTAAAAATATTGCAAAAATCAGAAAAAATGCTTTCTTTTGACATTCTTGTACATCTGAATTTGCGACTTTGAAGCCCGTCAATTAAAAAATATCCTAAAAACAACATTTTATATACATTTAGATTTTACAAAATGAATTTTGAACTAAAAACTGAAAAAAATGGACTAAAAAAATGACAATTATTGATTTAAAAATGGGGAAAATCGGGAAATTTAATATACATCTATACTCTTCATTTTAATTTCATCCTAAAACAGAAAGTTGGCACTCATTATTTACTTTCCCGGGCAGATTTGGCCCCCGGGGCGCCACTTTGACACTCGTTGACTTAATACTTCGAAAAAATGAAACAAAAAAGGAGGCAGCAAAAGTAATAAATATATAAGAATAACCGCCAGACGGTGCTATTGCTCATAAAAACAATCCAGTGAGGGAGTAGAGTAGAATAGTTTTGTGGCCCGTGCCAGGCGTTACCAACCAAGTTCCCCTTACAAGGACACTCTTGTCACTCACTAGCAATCCTCACAAGACCAGTCAGGCAGTCAAAAACATTTTTTTTGTAAGTCAACACACTGTCCTCTGTCTCCAAAGCAGTGAAAGGGATACTTAACAATATTATCTTACATAGTTAAAGAACATTTGAATTAGCCAGTGTCAAAGTGGCGGCCCGGGGGCCAAATCTGGCTCACCGCATCATTTTGTGTGGCCCTGGAAAGTCAATCATGAGTGCCGACTTTCTGTTTTATGATCAAATTAAAATGAAGAGTATTGATGTATATTAAATTTCCTGATTTTCCCCTTTTAAATCAATAATTGTCATTTTTAAATCATTTTTGTGGTGTTTTTAGTTCAAAAATCATTTTGTAAAATCTAAAAATATATTTAAAAAAACTAAAATAAACATTGTTTAAGATCTATAAGAAAACGGAATATTCAGGGCTTTTAATCCAGTTCTTTTAATCCATTTATATAAAAAAATCTGAATATTATATCTAAAATGATCAATTGAAAGTGGTGAAAAGGTTATAGCTACAACTGGTGTTTAAATGGAATTTTCCATATTCAGGCCAGGTTCAAACCCACTTCCCATTCAAATTCTGGGCCAAGAAGACTAAAAGGGGACTCTGTATTTTCTTGCCCTCTTGGCCATGCAAGAAACGGGAAAAACAAAACAAGAAGAAAGACGGAATCTGTTTCACCTACCGAAACATCCTTTTCATTGGGAAAATCCCCACTGCTTCAGGCAATGGATTTCAGAGAGGAACCATAAAGGTGTTGAGACATGTACAAAGGAGCTGTAAAGAAGAAGAAGAAAAATAAAAGTCAGTGAAAATAAATACACAGTGAAATATCAGAAATCAGTAATGGTAAAGTAGGATACACATTTAAAAAATCTTAAAAGTCTTACATTTTCTCCAAAATAGACAGGGCGCCTTATAATCCAGTGCGCCTTATACATGGAAAAAATGTATTATAAGGCGCACTGTATTATAAGGCGCACTGTCTATTTTGGAGAAAATGTTAGACTTTTAAGTGCGCCTTATAGTGGTGAAAATACGGTAATTGCTATTGACTTCCAGGTATGAAGCACTCGCTCACTACACAGTCACCTCTAGAGCCAGCCATTGTTGATGTTATGGATTTTTTTTGTATAAAATCTTGCAGTGGGGGAGGAGCTATATGATGGAAGATTTTGTAAACTATGATGGCATCTGCATATTTAACAGTATTGTTTCAGTTCAGGCGTTTGTGTTTTTTTAATATCCGACAGTGGTAGTTTTTGATTTTCTGTTTTTCAGTTTTTTTCCCCATATATAAGGCGCACTGGATTATAAGGCGCACTGTCTATTTTGGGGAAAATGTAAGACTTTTAGGTGCGCCTTATAGTCGTGAAAATACGGTAATCTTCCATAAATTGACCAAACCGTCATAAAAGACGTCTCTTGTGCGCCGATTTGTCCGCATATTTGGACGACACATGCGGGTATCTGACCGCCTGCAGCTACCTTGGAGAAAACCCCCACACCCGTTTGATAAAGGCCCCCCCCCGACAGGACTGCCGGGATTAGATGTCGGAGTCTGGCGGGGGAGTTCCGTGTCTCCGACCTGAGCTGAAGAAAGTCGATCTGGTGAGAAAGAGGCGGGGCCACACAGCTGGAGGCAACATTTTTTTTTGTGTGTAAGGATGTCAAAGACAAGAAAAATCTGCTATCACCACCTGGATAAACCACACCCACAAAAAATATCTTTAACTGACCACACCTGTGATACCAGACACTGAAAAAAAAAATCAAAATAAGGCCAAATTTGTTCATCTATGAGATAAATTGCTACTATTAAAAATTCCCTATAAGAACAGGCTTCTTTAAAATAAATGTATATTAACTTTAATTCATTTTCTGAACCGCAAGGGTTGTAATATTGACTTTGTAGTGGCAGTGATGTCTTTTGGAAGAAAGGCACATTTAAAATACTTTAAAAGATATACATATTAAAGTGAATGTTCAGTAGGCAATTGTGATTGACATGTCGTGCCCTAAGCTCACCTCCCTTGCCATGCGATGTCTAAAAATAGCCAACAGGGCAGTTCGGCGTTGTCACATCTCACGAAGAGTCAAATTTGGGCAGTCAACCTCTGATAAAAATACAAGACACCAGAAATTAAATCATTAAATACAATGTATCATCAAAAATAAAAACACACAAAAAAAATCAATGTAATCAGGTTGATCATTGCTCTAAATTAGTGAATCTCAAATATTTTATAGCAAGTGACTGTAGTGTAGTATATTCCGGACTATAATTCACACTTTTTTTATATCATACTTTTCTCTCTCTTTTGTAGATGAAGTTAAATACCACTTAAGTGTACTCGATTCATTAAGAAATATGTGTCAAAGTGGCGGCCCGGGGGCCAAATCTGTCCCGCCGCATCATTTTGTGTGGCCCGGGAAAGTAAATGATGAGTGGCGACTTTCAATTTTAGGATCAAATTCAAATGAAGAGTATAGATGTATATTATATTTCCTGATTTTCCACCTTTTAAATCAATAATTGTAATTTTTAATCAATTTTTTTCTGTGTTTCTAGTTCAAAAGTCATTTTGTAAAATCTAAAAATATATTTAAAAAACGCTAAAATAAACATTGTTTTAGATCTATAAAAACCGGAATATTCAGGGCTTTTAATCCATTTCTAAAAATTAAAAAAATCTAAATACTATATCTAAAATGGTCCGGCTTACATGAAATCAAGCTGCCTTGCTTAAGAGATGGTTTGAGTATTTAATTGTTCTGAACCACATATTGAGAACTGCTATTTGAAACAATAAATGTCATCATTCCACTTACCAATTCCTGCAAATTACATTTAAATACAGCCAACATTGAAAGTGAGCAAATAAGAAGACATTTCCATTGCCTATATACAAACGGCACCTTGCAAATGGATGTTGTCCAAGTATTCCTATTCATGAGCTCCATTTTTCTACTGCGGTCATTCTACGCTCTCTCCATCCACTCGGCTAAATGATTCACCCTCCATTTAATGAATAATGGTTTCATTTGAAAGGAAAGGTTGACGTCATGGCTGCTGCTTACTCAGGGCTTTGCTCATTTTCAAAATAAATAAATGAGGAGCACGTTCATTTCAAGGACATTTTACAATATTACCACATGAAATGTCCTTTCCAATCTTTTCTTTTTAATTGCCCTACTTATCTTCCATAAAAAAATGAGATTTAAAAAAAATCATAAAATGGTGGTTTGTGGGCAATAAATAATTCATATTTTCTAATATTATTCATTGAGAGCCATATTTAAAAGTATAAAAAAAACATGTAAATGGGTCTTATTAAAAAAGTAATTTTATCACTTTTAAAGTGGAAAAAAATGAATATTTTTGACATTTTTTAAGCACTTGCCAATCAACGAGTATGCATTCCAGAAGAGTCACAGAAAAATGAAGATTAATGCAACTCTAGATGTAATATCTTCCATATTTTACCTCATAGGTTAGCAAAGAGCCAGATGCACCTATTGAAAGAGCCATATGTGGCTCCTGAGCCATAGGTTTCCCTATCCCTGGGTTAAAAAAGAGAATATCACCATTTTAGGAGATCCAGGCTACGTTTAGGCTAGCGAAATACGCTCCAATTAGCATAAGATGTCTACAAAGACAAATATTTCTGCTAAAATGAATATGGTTGACAACTAAAATCCCAGGTCAAGATCTGACCTTAAATTTTAGACCCAAGATTAACTCCAAAAGTGTTCATAAGCAATCCAAAATTCTTCCCACACCATCTGTCCAACTAGATAAAACCCTTAGTTTGAAAGCACATGTCCGCCATTAGCCACTCATAAACAAAACATTTCTCCTGTTGTTCCCGTTCAAATACGGCGCTCTTCAAAATCACCTCAACCACAAACGGCTCAAGGGACTTTTATTACTCTCCGTTTCCAAGCGTGGAAAACATTTCACCCCCCAAAATAATGAGCTCATATGTTTGTCTGTCTACTATAGCATTGGACGCTAGTGGCAATGTAGCACGTCACACGGTTGAGGTGGAAAGGCTAATCTTGTTTGTAGCGTCATTAGCGCTAAAACATCCACACAATCAGGACTATATACTCTGATCCCGACTATTAAGGGATTTATTATTTGAAAAAGGCTAAAGTTAGCATGTGTACGGCGCGGCATGCTATCCGCAGGAAGACTGCTAGCTGGCTAACGCGTCAACCAGTGGCAAAAAGCCAGAAAACAGGCATTCAAGGTCAAGCCGGTTGATAAATGGACGCAAAGCACGAGTGCTTGCCGAGCCTTTCACGAGGCCGTAAATTAAGTTTAGCACATCGCAGTGGCTAGCCATCAGCGAGACATCTCCCAATGTCAGTAGTACATTTTTATATTCAAGCAGACTCCATAAAGTTGAGGTGAAAAAGACTTTGGAAAGTTTTTTGTGGAAAAAGTATAGTAAGAGTTAGTTAGTGCGAATGGCGGAGTGTTAGATAATACGAGAGGAGTATATACTACTTCTGGTTGACAAGTTTTCGGGTGTTATCCTATTGTGAGGACATTTTTGTGTATTATTTTGGGAATATTTTGAAGGGAAACAAGGCAAACAACCTTCGATAGGTTGCATTTGAAAGTCAGGGTGGAGGCGGGGCTAATAGAGTGAACCCGGGGGAAGAAAGGTATTAATATTTAATACAAAATTAGAATTAAGTTTAGTGTAAAGTTAGATTAAATATATTTTTGAGTGTCTGCATTGTAATCCAAGTTCATAAAAAATATTTTTTTGATGTTACGAGCACGTTGCCGTGCAAAAAGTGTTTGTTGTTAGTTTCTGGTAGAATAAAATTGTTGAAAAAACACTTGTGTATATACTTTTTGTCTCTTTTTAAGGGGGCTGGTGCGACAAAAAATAGCGTATATGCTAAAAAAAGTATAAATTCTTTGAGGGGGAGGTCAGTGTATAAAAGTTTTGGTCATTTGTGTTTTTTTTTTAGAAAATCATTTTATTTAATGTTATCCATTTATGTGGGTAGAAGTTTAGCGTAACCCTTCACAGGAGAACTTATTTGGCAGAAAAAGATGTCATTCATGTTAAAGCATGTAAATAGTACAAGGGTAAGTTTATCACACCACACGCATGCAGTGGAAATGCATGATATTAACTGAACCGAAAATTATGACAAAACCATATTTAAAGTCTTCGTTATTTCTCGAGCTGTAAAAAAATATTCTTCCTCACTCTCACAAAACTTCAGTCGTACTTAAACATAAAAGGTACCTTTCAAAATGCCGGACAAAAAAAACCTCAAATATCACATTACAATGATATGTACTAAGAAAAAACATATTTAAATATAATAAAAAAGACCCTACCTCTTTTCTATGGATGGTTATGACATTAAATGAGGGCAATTAAACCTGTAAAAATAGTTAAAAATGGATCAAAACCAACATCCTTTTACAAAAAAACCCTATTAAGATGATAAAAAGTATGGCGTAAATATACAGTACATATATATAACATATATATATATATTCATATTTATATTTTCTTAGCAGTATTTACAAGAAGATTTAATGAATGGCAGTGTACCATGGTCTTGGATGTCCTCCCTATTATTTTCTCTTTAGTCCGTGAAGTAAAACGCTGTTTGGGAGGGGGAGGGGGGGAGTAAATGGATTAAAAAATGATAATAAAATAAAAAATAAAAATCATGGCGTAGTCCAAGTCATCTGACGATTCTCCTGTCCTGCACAGGAATGAGAAACACATTTCCGACACTTGTACAAACTTTGGTTTCCAGATAAAGAAAGTGCCCCCCCACTCTCGTAAACGTTATTCCACCAAACGGCATCCTGTCGCAGTCCTTGGAATATCCAACGAGTCCTCTGAAACGTCTCACCCATTTTGGCGGCGGCGCTTCCTTAGCTTCATCTCTGGCAACGTAAAGGGCGAACGTTCCGCCACCCTATCGGGCGAGGAGCGAAGGAAATGTCAGCGTTTATACATCTACGTATCAATGAGGTATCAGCGTTTCTTGATGGCTGCGCCGTTAGAATGCGGGGGAAGTTTAGGAAGGCAGGGCTCCTCGGCGCCGGCGTCGTGGGAGAAGACTGAGTCTTCTCCGGAGGAGCATGTCGAGCTTCTGGTGTCTCGGTAGTTGGGGGAGTATTGATCCGAGGGGACGGAGAGCTCTAAATACTCCTGTGTGGGGGAAATATATGGAATTAAGGCACCATGGAATTCGAAGGTGGGCGGTTTTGGGGAAAAAACTGACCTGGTTGGACGTCATGGCCAGACTGCGGTCTAGGTCCTCTACTAGCTGCTTGAATGTGGGCCTTTGGGAAGGTACGGCATGCCAGCAATCCCTCATCATCATGTACCTGTGTCAATCAGGGTTTCGAACTCAGTTTCGATGTATATTTTCAGGCATTAAAAGGGAAGTCAATGGAAGATGAGCATCCAGAGTCAGTTTAAGGGAATTGGACATCTACCAATGTCAGTTATATGTTGCTTACTTGTTGTTTTAGGCTGCTTTTAGGTCACTTACTGTACACTTTGGAGCATTTCCTATTGGTTTTAGAGGGAATTTTCAAGATACTTGGTTGTTTACCTCTGATTTTTTGCCTTTTCAAGATACTTTGTTGTTTACTTCTGATTTTGGGCTTTTTTTCAAGGTACTTGGTTGTGTACTTCTGATTTTTTGCCCCTTTCAAGCTAATTGGTTGTTTACTTCTGATTTTTGGCCCTTTTCAAGCTATTTGGTTGTTTACATCTGATTTTTGACCCTTTTCAAGCTACTTGGTTGTTTACTTCTGATTCTTGGCCATTTTCGGGGTTTTTCTGTTGGTTTTGGGACAAGTTGGTGCTATACGCACGTCAAAAACTGACGTGAGTCACACTCATCACAAAATGTCTGCACTCGGAAGCAATTTTGTCATTTAAACATTATTTTCTCAATCGCATGGAGAGCATGTGAGGCAAATAAAAACAGGACCTGTGTTTTAGGATAAATCAAGCTTCCCAAACCATAATGATTTGTTAAAAAACAACGATAAAACATCACACAGCTGTTTTGTAGACTCGCCAAGTAGTAAGAATATTCAGCTTGAACCTATTAAATCAATTATGAATGTGGTTATTCCAAAAGATTGGCAGAGATAACTTGAGGTTTACTTACAATTCATGAGTGCAGGTGGAGGGTTGGTCCATGCGGTGACCTTCCTTCAACAGCTTAAATAGTTCTTCGACTGGGACGCCGGGGTACGGAGAACCTCCCAGGGTAAAGATTTCCCAAAGCAGAACGCCAAATGACCAGCTGCAAACAAGCGCCTCATTAAGTCAACAGTCCATTGGGACTAAATTAGGATTTAAAAAAAAACAGAACTCTATACTTACACATCACTTTGGTGGGTATATATTCGATCAAATAGGGCTTCAGGGGCCATCCATTTGACTGGTAAACGACCCTGTGAAGAATTTAAAAAAAAATGAATGCGACATGCAGAAATTTGGGAGCTTTTTTTAAGTGATCAAACTAAGGTATTTTCTGGACTATAAATCGGATTAAAAATAAATTAAATAATAATACTAATACTAATAATGCTAATACTAATAATACTAATACAAATACTAATAATACTAATACAAAATACTAATAATACTAATACAAAATACTAATAATACTAATACAAAATACTAATAATACTAATACTAATAATACTAATACAAAATACTAATAATAATACTAATACTACTAATAATAATACTAGTACTAATACTAGTAATAAAAATAAAATAAAAAGGGCAAAATAAATAAATATATAGGTGTATATATATATTTACATATACATATATACAAATTGTATTTGATTAGAAACTATGAACAAACATATGTTAAAGTAAGAAAAAAACAATAGGCATCTGGTAAGACAATGTAAGTATTTAAATAACTATAGCCTGAATAAAAAAAAAAACATTACAGGTCAGGTGGTCAATGTGAAAATAAAAAATGTATCTCACTATGCAAAACTATGAAAAAAATGTGATCTATATTTTGGAAAATACAGTACTTACATTGGTGGTCTTCTTGTAGTAATCAATATGGTGTATATCCCTGGCCAAGCCAAAATCAGCTATCTTCATCACATTGTCCTCAGTTACCAAAACATTACGAGCAGCTAGATCTCTGTGAATGCACTTTAAAGACGAGAAGAAAAAAGGGATTATCGTACAACCAACATTAGAAAGAAGTTGACAAAAGTTGATTTCTATAGTCTGATCTGGTCTTGCTTAGGTTACCTTTTTGGAAGCCAGGTACTCCATGCCTCGGGCTACTTGATAGGCACAAGACACCAGGTCTTTGATGGACATGTTCTCGACAGGGACTTGGTCTGGGTTGTAACAGTACTCCATACCCGGAGGGCGCCGTGCACGTAAAAACTCCCTCAAATTACCCTTAGATGCATACTCCACAATCACATACAGAGGACCTAAAAAAAAAGAGCATAACGAATCTCAAACATATTTTATAGAAAACTAAGATCAACCTGAACGCTGTCATAATAAATTATGTAAATGAGAACCATCTTGTCAATGCGTACATTCTCTCCAGTGACATTCAGGCTAATGACGATGGCTTTTACTTTGACAATTTGATGAAAAACTACGCCATCGGTGGACAAACGCCAATGATGACTCAAGATGTACTTCTATTCCAGAATAGAAACTGTTCCATGTTACAGATGGGGAGTTCTTACCATCCTGTGTGCAGGCTCCTAGTAGATTTATGATGTTCTTGTGCTTCCCGATGATTTTCATCATTTCCATTTCGGAAATTAGGTCTGATAGGTCTTTTTCAGTGGCGTCCGCTAGAGAGTAGTTTGCAAAGTTAGTTGATTCATTCATAAAATACAGTGTTCCCTCGGTTATCGCGGTTAATGGGGACCGGGACCACCCGCGATAAGTGAATATCCGTGAAGTAGGGATTCCCCTTTAAAAATGCTTAATTTAAATTTAATTCCAAAAAAATGTTTATTTAATTTTTGTTGTTACCCCCCTGTATACAGTACACCATATAGAATACGGATATAGAGAGTGAAATTCATGTTATAACAAAAAAACTGTAAAACATATTGTCTCAATGTAATATTTGTATTTTTTTTTCCAAAAAAAATCTGCGGTGGCTGAACCGCGAAGTAGCGAGGGAACACTAACAGATTACTACAATTCCTGTTGACTGAAGAGCACAATTAAAGGCCATATTAGATAACTATGTCAATTATGTTCTCAGTTTTGTGACAGAGGTCTCAAAAAAACTGCCATTACAAATATTAGAAATGTCCAAAACTGAGCGAACTTACACTTCAACATTTTCACTGCCACCTTTGTCAAACGATTGGGCTTCTCCTTGTCAAGACCCATGGTTTCTCCCATTACCACCTGACCAAAGCACCCTTCGCCCAGGGGTTTCCCAAGAACAAGTCTGGAAGTAAGTCCAAAAAAAAATTAATTTGGTTACATTTCAAACCACCATAATTCCTGCCTTGTAATAACTAAAAAACAACATTTTTCTTAAACTCCTACCGATCTCGTTGAAGCTCCCAACGTGGATCTTGGGGCAATTCATACTCTGAAACCCCTGACAACATCGGAGAACCACTGGAGGAGAGTCGAGAAGGTCGAACCAACATGACACCAGAGTGAATAGAAGAACTAGAGTCCACAGACACCTGCAATAAAGAAGCCTGACATTACTCCCCTCATAGTGAAAGCAAAACAGAGCTAGCCTTAAATAAATTTAGCCGAGAGAGAGCGATAAATGTTGTTGTTTTTTTAAGTTGTGTGTTGAAATAACCTGTATTGATAAATTCAAGTGTACGATACCTACCTGATCCAAGACTTGGATTCTTGACAATCTCAATGGAAGCATGCTTTTAGTCAAATTAAAAAGTCAACATACACTCATTCCAATGAGAGGAAAAGCAGTATTTTGGGATAGGAAGACGTGAGAAAGGTAAATATTTCAAACCCCCTATCTACTTTCTGTTACCTGTCTACGTAGAGGAATGCTTTTGGCCAGTTTATGGACGGCCAGTTGACTGTTGAAGTCACTCTTCTTGGAGGAAGAGCGAATCTTGACGATAATGACGATGGCAACCATGACTGCGATGAAGAAGAAGCCCACGCAGTAGATGACCACTTCTAGATATGTGTGACTGGATGGAGGAGAGTGTGGGGAGGCTACATGGATGGGATTGCAGGGTAAAAAAAAGGGGTCAGGTGGTTGCAATGGTAGTCATAAATGAATTTGATGTACCAAAGCGGGACAAAAAGACGCTCATGCTCCCTTTTAATCCGTCAGTACAAAAGCACCACGGTATTCAGAAACATACAATCACCCGACTGTGTCTAAAACAAAACCCTTTGACACATCGCCACAACACACCGTAATATCGTCGTCATACTCAACATGCTAAAAATACTTCATACTTTGACTAACTAAAGCTTGACGCTAATCTATTATGAATAGTTTGGAACTAGTAGTTCACATTTACAGAAAAAGTGTCAAGGATATGGTTGACAATATAAAAATGTCTATTTTTTTAGGCTATAATTTACTGATAGCAACCTCATATTCTCAAACCAATCAAAATAATGCAAACAATAATATAGCCAGTAATTTTTTTTTGAATTGAAGTGAACCCTGGTTGTACCTCCTCCAGAAATACTATGTGTACAACTATAACATGATGTTCTGTTACTACCATTAGTTTCCAAAGAGAATTACTGTACATGTTTGCTTGATTTAGAGAAGCCAAAAACCACGATAATACTAAAAACACATTACAGAATCAGAGCTGATCTTACAATGAAATCCGATACACCAAAAATTAGCCTTGTTGATATCGATTCTTGGATTCTTATGGACGTACGCACATACACAAACACACTTAGAGCATAAGATAGCATGAGGTTTAATTACTTAGTAATTTAAACCAAAAGTGTTGAGTGCGTTGGCGCTGGTGATGCCAAAAATGTCCGATTTATGGCAAAGCCAATTCAAGTTCTGGATTAGATTGAATTTAAAGTTAATTTAAAGTCAATCAGATCTTGTTTTTATCCTCCCATTTGACAGAAGAGATGATCATGTATCTATTATTAACACCAATAGTTCATGGAAAACCCACTGTGGCACACTTTAGCTTGAGATGGGACTGTTTATTGATATGATATAGGGTAGTTCTGAATGAGATTTATAAAATATAAGTTTGTTAAAATTGGTAGGTCAATTAAGAATTGGGGGGAAATTTTGTGATTACATTTTTTGGGCAAATTAGCCTTCACTTTACCTACTTTTTATTAACATACAAAACTATGCTTAGCTAATTTTATAATAGAATTATAATTATATTACATTATTACTTTATATTTACAGTATTTAGCATAATCCCAAAAAGTAAATTGCAATTAAAAGAGTTGCCAACCCATGCTAAAGTTAGCATTTTCTCAGCCTTTAAGCTAGTTTTCAGCTAGTCGCTAGTAGCTAGATCAAAAGTATAAACTAAGAAAAAAATTAACCAATAATTGTCCTACTGTGATTATATAGTGCACAACAGAGTTGCTCAAAGTACAGATGTTTAACAAAGCTATTATATAAAAATAAACAAATATTAATCCAGCCATTGTTTTGAAAAACAGTTCATAAGGGTCAAGTCAAGCATATCATTGCATTGGTTTCTTCTACTACAGTAAAATGGTGATAATAACATTATGGTCTGCATGTTTGTGAGACATATTATATACATGTACACTGATAATAATTGCTTTTTGAAGATGCTGTCCTTAAATCCCAAACCAAGTGTGCCACTAAAACCCTTCACCAACACCAGCAGCGTACAAGGCGGCTCCACTTGTGTTAAGAGGCTGATTGAAAGGCAGCTTGATAATTGGACCAATGCCCATTCCAATAGTGAGGAATGAGACTTACAAAGTCCACAGAGCCAATTATCAGAGCCTTCCAAAGAACTCACAGCAGGAAATGACATTCGGAATACATGTCATTTAACGTGCTTGTCAAAGGAAATCAGCTTTAAGCCAAATTAACTGCAGTCTTTAAAAGAGTGGAAATAGTTCAAAGTGAAATCTGAACATAGATGCCAAACTTTTCATTTAAAATGAAATCTTACCGAGTCAAAAAAATAATAATACAGTGTTCCCTCGCGATAAGTACATTTCGGCAAAGCAGGGATTCCCCTTCAAAAATGCTTAATTTGAATTTAATTCCAAAATAAATAAATAAATTTATTTTTTTGTTTGTTTTTATTTATTTTTTTACCCCCCTGTATACAGTACACCATATATAATACGGGTAGAGAGAGCGAAATTCATGTTATAACAAAAAAAACCTGTAAAATATGTTGTTTCAATGAAATATTTGTATTTTTTTTCCCCAAAAAAATCCGCGAAGCTCTGAGTCCGCGATAGCTGAACCGCGAAGTATTGGGGGAACACTGTAATTAAATTATTTCACCCTTAGGTTAGATTGTGCTTGTTAAAAATGCCTCAACTTTAGTTTTTCCAAAAGTATTGAGGCAGGTTGTTTGGCATTCTAAGACATTGAGGCCCACCAAAAGGTAGGAAAGAAGGAGCCATGCCGAGAGAAGGAAAGTTTAGCGTGACAATTTGCGCTCTGACATTCGGATAGAATTATTTTCCGATTGGCGCAAATATGAAAGCGGATAGACGAACATTGGTGAAAGAAACCGACAGGAATTTTAGGGAAGAGAGAAGCAGAACCACTGATACCTTCAAAAACGGTCAACCATGCAGAGTGATGAGAGTACCCGATAGAATTGCCCGCCAAGCAGGTATATTCCCCAGCATCATCAACAGACACATTTCTCAGTTGCAGGACTTCCATTTCCTTGTCCGTGGTGTTAAGGCCGGCGGTCTAGAAAAATAAAGGAAGCAGAGGCCCAATAGAAAGAAGGGACCCGTGAGTAAAGAATTCTGAAAGAAAGAGAAGTGATAGAGGAGAGTTTCTCCTCCTACATCACAACACCATTTGCCCCAAAAAGTTCTGACTTAAAAGCCGCAGCCAAGGACCTGTCAGAGATAGCTTTACCATAAGAATCTGTTAGTGGAACAGCAAATTACATACGAGGCCACCCGTCACCACATTGAACATTTCAGTTTCATCTCCACATGCACGAGATGGGCAACATGGAAAAGTCCACAGCAGAACAGCTCTTGAGACACGACTCACGTTCCGTGACCGGACGTTTGGTCACCGGTCAAATGGTGACAGAGAGTTTACTGTTGAAACCAACTCTCAAAATTATATTCATGAGAGTTTAATATCCAAGTACTGTTTAATATTTAAACACTGCTTAATATCTAAGCACTGCTTAATATGTAAGTAGTGTTTAATATCTAAGTACTGTTGAAACCAGCTCTCAAAATTATATTCATTAGAGTTTAATAGCTAAATATCTACTGTTTTCAACAGTACTTAGATATTAAACAGTACTTGGATATTAAACAGTACTTGGATATTAAACAGTACTTGGATATTAAACAGTACTTGGATATTAAACAGTATTTGGATATTAAACAGTACTTGGATATTAAACAGTACTTAGATATTAAACAGTACTTAGATATTAAACAGTACTTAGATATTAAACAGTACTTAGATATTAAACAGTACTTAGATATTTAACAATACTTAGATATTTAACAGTACTTAGATATTTAACAGTACTTAGAGATCAAACTCTCATGAATGAACAGTAAATATTTAGATATTAAACTCTTTCTCATGAATATAATTTTGAGAGCTGTTTTAGCAGTACTTAGATATTAAACTCTCTCTCATGAATATAATTTTGAGAGCTGGTTTCAACAGTAAACTCTCTGTCACCATTTGACCGGCGACCAAAAGACCAGCGATCAAACGTCCGAGCACCGCTCTTGGGACACACCTCACATTCCTGTCTGTGGACAGGGAACATTACGCAAACGAACGAGTGGGAAGATATAGGGCAAGGAAGCAAATCTGATTAAGCAGCGGGCTGACGGTATAACGGCAGGGGCATAGGAAAGAATGAATATTGACAACAGGCCCAATGTAAACCTGGGACTAAACACTTTGGACTGTTCTGCTGGGAATTTTCCATAGCGTTATTTACTGTCGGGAGCACTGAGGCAGGAGACAAGGACGGGGAGGGAGGGAGAAAAAAAAATGGAGGGCTGGAGGTGGGAGGAGAGAAACAGCTGAAGTCGTGTCCTGTTCAACAGCCCTAGTTTTTTCCAGGTGGTCTTGGGAAATGGCTCCGTGGTGTGGTCCTGTTTACCTGTGGGCTCAAATCTGGTGACGGACAGCCAGGCCGACTGATTAGCCTCGCCTATATAATTGGAAACTTTACATATATATTCTCCTCCGTCCTCCTCGGTCACATTGTAGAGGGTCAGCAACTGAGCATCCGAACTATTGACGCCAGAATGCTGGAAATAAAAGAACGTCAAGTGCAGCTCAAAACACAAAAATCCCACGTCAACAGAAGGCATTTCATGGTTTTATCGACTTGCAGTTTCAATTCAATTAGCACTTTTCCGAACTATGAGTCGCACCGGCTAAATAATGAACAATAAATGTGTCATTGGAATATTAGTCACTTTACAGCAGGTATTTTATTTAATAGACCCTAGACTGATGACGTCTTTGTCACAGCTTAAATGAAGAAAAAACAAAACAACAAGTATAAATCCCAGGCCCAGCCAAACTATGAAGCAAAATGCACGACTCATAGTTTGAAAAATATGTTGTTTTTTTGCTTTAACAAGCTTATAGTGCAGCAAATCTAATAAGAGGGTGGAGAGTCAGAAAACCAATGAAAGCAAACTCTACCTTGAGGATACGGACATAGGGTAATCCATCCGCACCAACACGACTCCCGTTGACCTCGATGTGTTTTAACCACTGGATGTGAGGCTGCGGGTCGCTAAAAACCTTGCATTCGAACTCCACGTCGCTACCCACCACTGCAGTGCGATTAGCAGGAAGGCCAGCCTGTAGGATAGGCCTATGTGGAGAGCGCTCTGCAATATAAATAAAACATGTATAGTACTACTGAAATCATCATATGTACACATTTTAAATAAAAATGTAATATTTTAGTACAAGAATGGCATTGGCAATTTACAGGTTGAATTTACTGCTTTGTCAATGCATGGGAAATTCAAATAAATCCTTGGATGACAATGACAGATTTTCTGTGCCTGAAGTACTTTGGTTTTCAGGGTCATGTGACCCATTGAGGTCCAGCCATGGCTAGGTGACATAGGCATGGGGAATGTGATTTATAGCACGGTAGTGAAAGCATGGCAGGGCAGGAGTGAGGTTCATTGGTCCTCTACTCTTTAAGACTCAAAGTATAGATCTTCTAAAAATATAAATATATATATAAAATATATAATAAAAAAATATACATCTGTGTACATATGTATATTTATGTGTAAGTGTATGTATATATATTTCAGCAACATGTCTATTCATTCATATATTAATTTATTTATACATCTATATTTCTTGTATATATTTATTTATGCATTTATTTTTTTAAATATGTTTTATTACCTATCAACATGTGTACATATGTATATTAATTTGTAAGTGTATGTATATATATTTCAGCAACATGTCTATTCATTCATATATTAATTTATTTATACATCTATATTTCTTGTATATATTTATTTATGCATTTATTTTTTAAAATATTTTTTATTACCTATCAACATGTGTACATATGTATATTAATTTGTAAGTGTATGTATATATATTTCAGCAACACGTTTATTTATGTATGTATTTATTGTTTTTATATATTTATTTATTTACACATGTTTTCATATATTTATGTATTTATTTGTGTATTTATGTATATTTTAATTTATGCATGTATTTATTTATTTAAACTTATTTATTACCTATCTATTTATGTTTAAAATATATTTTCCTATATCCGCATTTTCACCCTCTTGCTACTGTGATAATGAAATTTCCCTAATACAGTATGAATAAAGTTATCCAATCCAAAAAACATGGAATAAATTGAAAAACAATCCAAGTAAAAATAACCAAATATTAATATTATACTGTTAGCCAGTCAATTTAAGATGAGGACATTGAAATGTACAACCTGAGGATTCCCTGTCCTACATAAATCAATATAATATATATCTTCTTTACCACCTACCGACAACATCCAGCTGGTAAGTATGATTGATGCTGCCATACTGGTTTTCCACCACACAAGTATAGTTTCCCTTATCCGAGGGCACGACAGATTCCATGATGATAGTCCAAACATGGTCACGAACCTAAACACAACAGAAAAAATATATATATATTTACAACGCCCATTATGTAAAACTCTATACAAAACCAATTTCTAAAACCAGATAAAAAATCTTGGAACAAAAACTTCCCAACAGATCTACCCACATACATTTTTCATAAATATCTGTAGCATCCTGTCTTATTAGCACGCAATAATGACTAGTTTGTTTCATGTTACATTATAATTTTTCTTCCATAAATCTGCCAAGACCACCATTGTGTGATTAGCCAACGGGCCTTTAAGGCAAAACATCAAACGCTCATGACGAGACTGCGCTTTCCCTCATTTAGCCAACGCGAAAGGGGGAATCCAGCCGCCGGTTGCCAGATGTGTTGTGCACGACTTGCATGCTTACATGTGGTCTAAATTATTCCCTCCTTCCTGTACGTCTCTACACAGACGATATACAGTATATGAACAATAGAAGCCAGGGCCATAAAAGCAAGTGTGAGCGAGATTAGAAACATCCCGAGCCGCCAATCCAGACCTTTGCACTGTGACTGAAACAAAAAAAATAAAAAAAACAACACCAGCCAGATGGTAAAATGAGCTGGAGTAAAGTCCTAAAGCTAAGAAAGGGAAAGAACTTGGGCATGCAAGAGAAAAGGCCAAAATGAGCTTATATTTTATTTTGAGGCATTAAGGAGGAGGAATTGATTTAATTTAGAATTCTTTATCTTTAAAAACGCGGACCCCACTTCCATCTGTACAACTGGATGTTGTGAATTTAGCCATGGAAGGTCAAAAGGGAACAAATAAATAAATTCCAGTTAAAAAACATGAAGCTAGCGTATTTTCACGACTATAAGGCGCACTTAAAAGTCTTAAATTTTCTCCAAAATAGACAGGGCGTCTTATAATCCAGTGCGCCTTATCTATGTAAAAATTAAAATGTGCCATTCATTGAGGGTGCGCCTTATATATGGAAAATACGGTATTTAGCTTCTACAGTCAAGTTTGAAATAGAATAAGGCTGGAAAACAACAAAATCTGTACTGACACTGACAAATGCAAAAAAATATATTGAATAAACAATAGTACTTCAACCAATAGTGGCCTCCACGCAGAATTAAAACAAAAAAATCCTAAATAAAAAAAACGTACTGTATTTTCACGACTATAAGGTGCACTTAAGTCTTAGATTTTTCTCCAAAATAGACAGAGCGCCTTATAATCCAGTGCGCCTTATATATGGAAAAAAATAAAATGTGCCATTCATTGAGGGTGCGCCTTATAATCCAGTGCGCCTTATATATGGGAAAACTGTCATTCATTGAGGGTGCGCCTCATAATGCAGTGCGCCTTATAGTCGTGAACAAGCTCTTAAATGTACAGTGTCATGAAATATCATTTTTTGTGGTGAAAAATCTTATAAATGTTGTTTTTTGTGCAAATGTTATCCAGTGAAAGAGATTCAAATTACTCTCCTGATCATAGTTTCCATAATTTTTGATCAAAAGGAAAACAAAAAACATGTTACTGACCTTGAAACCACCAATCCGATGATCTCTTTTGAACTCTTTTCCATTTTTGTACCACTTCAATGTAGGGATCGGGTTCCCATTGGCTTGACAGCGGAACTTGACAGTCTTACTGGCAGGGACGGCATGGAGCTTCTTCTCCATTTTTTCTGGATGAGCCCACTGTGGTGGCATTGCTATGACATCAAAATAAAAGCTTCTTTAATAGAGCTGCATGGAGAAATTAAAAGAGATTCGCTGACTCACGTAGTAGTTTCTGACTGCCCAATAATTTTGCTTCCTCGGAGGATTCTTCATCCTCGTCATCATCTTCGGATGAGACCATGGTGTCAACTGTTTGGATAGAAATGTTTGATTGACGGTATTGACTGATTTTTCCAAGATGTTATAGGTCTATATTTCATGAAATTACCTGTGACGTTGAATAAGACACTCCGGTTGGCAAAGGTTTTGCAGGCGTACATGCCAGAGTCAGTCAACTCCACCGTTTCAATCTCCAAGCGGCCATTACGTATGCGTGTGTGTTCTCCGTCCACGACAATCGCATGGTCTTTAGTCCAGTTGACGGCGATTGGGGGTTCTTTGCTTGAACAACTCAAGTCCAGACGATCCCCGAGATAGAGGGTGAAAAGCTCCGGTGGTGTTTCCAAGGGAACTAAAAAGGAACAATTGGAAATGATTATAGATTTGTCAGTGGAAATGAGATAATAGTCACAATTGATGATTATTTGGTTGGCATTTTCTAATGAAAATTCTAATGTTATATGTAACGATTTGGAAATCACCAAAGACATTTTTCTCCTGACTGACCCAGGATTTTTCTTTTTTACATTCTAATTAAGGTGTCAAAGTGGCGGCCCGGGGGCCAAATCTGGCCCGCCGCATCATTTTGTGTGGTCCGAGAAAGTAAATCATGAGTGCCGACTTTCTGTTTTAGGATCAAATTAAAATGAAGATTATAGATGTATATTAAATGTCATGATTTTCCCCCTTTTAAATCAATAATTGTAAATTTTTAATACATTTTTCTATGTTTTTAGTTCAAAAATAATTTGGTAAAATCTAAAAATATATTTAAAAAAAGCTAAAATAAATATTGTTTTAGATCTATAAAAAAACTAAATATTCAGGGATTTTAATACATTTATTTTAATACATTTATAAAAAAAAAATATTCATATTATATCTAAAATGGTCCGGCCCACATGAAATAAAGTTGATGTTAAAGCAGCCCGCAAACCCGAGTTTAACACCCTTGTTTCTAGTTGATTCTGGAATAAACAGCTATATCCCAATGTTGAACCTTTGTTGACTTTCTAGAACCATTAGCCGTCCCTCAAAAAAAGAGGCTGTCCGTTTGAAAAATGTACTTTAATCACACCGCCAAGACCGAGAGAGAAACTCTAAAAAAAAAACCTCCTTTAAATTTCCTTCTGGCACAAGGCCCGCGGTGCCTCTTTCCCAAATTAAATTGCCTCCTAAATGGGGCCCAGTCGGCAAATAGGCAAGGTGCCGCTTGGGGAAAGAAAGGTGAAATTTGATTACAGGAATGAAGAGCGAGGAAGCGTCACAGAGCAGGACACCTGAGCCCCCACCGTTCTAAATTACTACATAGCCCAAGAGGGAGGGAGTAACCCAATTATGTTGATACACAGTCACAATGGTGTTGTTTGTGTGGTTACAAAAAAGGTAGGAAGAATTGCCAGCCCAACTTTGTACAAGACTAAAAAATACCACAAAAAACAGCACGCATTCTTCTTTCATAGTCACTTTTAAACAATTGTCTGATACACGGGTGTCAAAGTGGCGGCCCAGGGGCCAAATCTGGCCCGCTGCATCATTTTGTGTGGCCCGGGAAAGTCAATCATGAGTGCTGACTTTCTGTTTTAGGATCAAATTAAAATGAAGAGTATAGATGTATATTAAATTTCCTGATTTTCCCCCTTTTAAATCAATAATTATCATTTTTTAATCATTTTCTTGTGTTTGTAGTTCAAAAATATTTTTGTAAAATCGAAAATGTATTTTTTTAAAAGCTAAAAAGCTATCATATAATTTTCCCCCTTTTAAATCAATAATTGTAATTTTTAAAATCATTTTTCCGTGTTTTTAGTTCAAAATCACTTCGTAAAATCTAAAAATATACAAAAATATTTTCTGTTTTCCCCTATAATATGGAACATAATAATTAAAAGAAAATTTCCTTTACTAATAAATAAAAGCTCAAATAAACATTGTTTTAGATCTATAAAAACTGAATATTCAGGGTTTTTAATCCGAGTCATTTAATCCATTTATAAAAAAAATCTAAATATTATATCTAAAATGGCCCACGTGAAATCAAGTTGACATTAAAGTGGTCTGAGAAGGCGGCCATCTTTTTCCAGACAACACAACCCACCACAAAACCTGTATATCATAACCACCATATATAACCCCGCCCACCATGACAACAACAAGAGAACCAGAAAGCCCGGGAAAGCTAGCATGTGCACATGAGCGCACAAGTGAGGGCCTGCAGTGGCAGGTTGTAGTACCAGTTGCTATGGTGACCCCATTTGGGCCTAGTAAAGGTATTTCCTGGATCGCATATGTCTGACAGCCCCTTAATCCCAGCAGGAAAAGGGGCCAGGGGGTAGGATCAACTTTCTCCTCAGAAGCACTACTGAAGGGTCCAAAGCAGAAGAGACTTTTATGGTGATCCAACCTGGATTGCAAAGCTAAATACAAGGGAAGCTTTTTTACTCTGTGTGAGGGCCATTTAGTGTTTCTAATCCTGACAACAATACCGAGATGGCACTGATAGAGCTGTGTCAACATCCCATTCATTAATCTGACTGTAGACATGATAGAACGGGTTGAAATGATAAAAACAAACACCAAAAAGTAGTTTTAAATTGAATAAAAATTATACTACTGCATGGCAAACTGCAATGAGTGTAGAAACTAAAAAAAGAAAAGCGTGGGCAAACTACGGCCCGCGGGCCACATCCGGCCCGTTAGGCTTTTTAATCCGGCCCGCCGACGTTGTCCAAATAATGTTTTTTTTTGCTTTCCCCAAGATGGCGCCATCACACGGAAGCCATTGGCAGTAACTCTGTCCACTCTTATTTGTTTTTCGTGTTTTATAGCCCCTCCTACTTTTTTTTAAATAACATTTTAATATTTCTTAATACATTCCTTTTAACTTGACTTTGTACTTTATACTTTTTACTTTAATGATGAGTATGTTAACACTTTAGTCCTTTTTTTCTGTTTCTGTTTCATATGTACTGTTAACGGATGCACTTTTTTATATGTATCGTATCATGTGTTAACCCGGCCCTATCTATCAATTTTTTAAAGTCAATGTAGCCCCCAGTGACTAAAAACTTTGCCCACCCCTGGTGTAAAAAATCCCTAAGGAATTTTGTTTTCATCTCTCAACCTAAATCAAAAATAACCCTAAGTGAACATTTCTGCTTGTTTGATCTTCCTGCTGCTATGATTGGATTACATTGGATTAAAAATCCTCAACGCCTATCTGGACTTTTGCTCTTAGGGGGCGGAAGAGAATGATTGACATGATTTAAAATCAACCTAATAAAAGAAAAATACTTAAAGGAATTTACGCAAAGAGGTAAGTAAGTAAGCACGATTAAACTCATACAACGGGGGGGACGAAAAAGAACAAAATAAAAGCTCAGTGGTGTGAAAGGAAGAGTTGGCGCCAGTCATTGGAACACACTTTGGCTAAGCAATAGGAAGCAATACGCTGCATGAATGACTTGTGGGATTTCCTGCTCCCACTGAAGTGATGGCTAAATGCGGCAAAAAAAATAAAATGGAGTGGCCTAGCCTGAGCTCTGTTGTTGTGCTTTTATTTCAGCAAATACAAGAGATTGAAAAGGTAGGCCATACCATGCGTAGACGGGATTGCCGTGAGACAAAAGGCAGGACATGCAGGAAAGAAGAATAGCACAATAGCCATTAGCAAGTCCACCAAAATTCAAGAAGAAATGCAATAAGAAAGCACTCCAGTGGAGGAGCCTTTCAATGCTGAATGAGTGGTTGACAATTAGCATGGATTAACAGTTGGAAGCGACGGAGCAGCAAAAGTTACATTTTAAACTCTTCCACTGTCATTTAAATGAGATGAATACCATTTAGCTTCAAGCTATGACTTTAAATTGGGATTGAAGGGAAAAATAGGACATACAATGAAACCCCAATGGAGTACCAGATTTTTTTTCTTGTTAACATGATGTTAAAATGAAGAAATTGAAAAAAAGGCGACAAAATCACAATGACAAAAGGCATTAAAATCTTTTCTTTCAATATTTTTTGAAACCCACCATATATTATTACTTGACTAAATGATGACCCCCAAAAAATAGGGAAATTTGCAAAGGAAATTGATTATTTTTGAATTTTTAATACAATAACAGTAATCCCTCAATTAGCGCGTCTTCATTACTTAGTTTTTTCCGCTATTTTTATTTTTTTTTAATTAGAAAAATGTGAAAATCTGCACTCAAAACTGAAAAAAAATAAGTTATAATAGGGGTGACCTTACTTTACAATTTTTCTATTATTGTGGTGGCCATGTTTGGTTTACATTAACCGGAATATTCGAGGGATTAAAGTATCTATATATGCTATATGTAATGTAAACTGCCAGATCCAGATTCAAGTTTTTTTCTGACACTTTGAGAAGTATTTTTGAATAACTGGAATGGCGCCTTGACATTATTACATAAAAAAATCTCCAAAAATTATTTGTATCAGGCTAAATCTTAAGTCAGATACAACATGAATTATTAAAACAAATAATAAAAACACAAATAAGATCCTCATTTACCAATTCCCAACATTTCCATCATTTTTTCCCCTATTCACGACAAAAGGAACGAAAGCAAATGTTACGCTGTGATTATTTGTTGGCAGCTGAAGTCATTTGTCACCCAGCAGGAACGTGACGAATAGTGAAACATTCTCAAGATGCAGTCAGTGGGGGAGCAAGAAGAAAAATACAGAGGTGCAGAAATAATACCTGGCCATTTGGTGGATGAGATCTAGCAGAGTATCTCGCACCTGCCTAAGACAAATAATAATGTGCGACTATAGCTAACCTTGGAGACAATTATTCTCCGTAAACCTTATTTTTTGTAACTTCAGGCCTGCCCAAACGTATCCTTTCCTTTTCCACTATATTTTAAGGCTTTCTTATTTGAATCACAAGTTGAGCTGATAATATCTCAATGTCAATTCCCACATCCGGCTACGGTATGTCAACACCCAAAAGTTTCAAGCCACAACTTTAGTTAGCAATTATAGCAATGCCACTTTTCCAAAAAGCCCATTTATAAAGGTTCTGTTTCTACGCATGACAAAACATAAATATCTACCACTTTTAAATCACTTTAACTGCAGTTTATGGTCAAACAATCATTATAACTCCATTAAAACTATTATTATTATATTAGCCAATGGTTTGCGAGTTGGCGGGTCAATCTAAAATTCACGCATTTGATTTGCTGAAATAGTGCAGGCATTTAAAAAATGTCTGATAACAGCTATTGTATTTATTCGAGTATAACATGCAAAATTTGTACCAAATCTTAAAGCAAAGTTGGGTGCGCGTTATACATGAATCCTGTGGAACACTGCCCTCCGCTGGTCAACAAAGTCTCCTCGGCAGTGGTTCTAATGTATTTAATTGAGGATTTAAAGTTGTAAATTCCATTTGGGAATTGTGTTCATACCAATAGTTTGTTAAAGCAGGTTTTCGTAACATATGTTGTAAATAAATCTTTTGTTATGTGTTTAGAATTTGCCGGTTAATTATTAGTAGCAGTGGAATACTTGAGAAAAAGTGAAAAAAATGTATTTTGTCACAAATTACTATACTTGAAAAAAAAAACGACTTTTGGAAATATTGACTATTTTCTATTACTAAAAAAAAAATTAATTCAGTTCTGGTTTTTCCCTTTGATTCTTTCCGCTAAGATGCACTTGATTAAAAAGTAACTTTAAAGCTCCTTAAATGGAGGACTCTTAAAACAAATGTCAAGACTTCACTAAATATGGCGTGCATGTGTGTCAAACAACAACACTTATGCTTATCAACCAACTATTTATCAAGAACAGAGATAAAGCAGACTTAAGAGTTCACTTGAATCGGCTCTATAAATAAAAGAAGCAAAGTAGAGTCCAAGAAGAAGTTTATCTCACAAACTAACCTGCATCAGGAATAGCAGGACGGCATTGTATCCTTAAAATCTGGCCAAAGAAAGCCAATAAGAAAGGTAAACTTGGCCTCATCAGCATCCTGTTGAGGAAGCTACAATTGTTGCCTTTTCTGTAACTGGAACTCCATTCAGAACTTTTGTAGATCAGCAATGGGTCATTTGCAGATTTAAACTGTAGAGAAAGAGGAAAAAAAGGACAAATTTAACAGTCTGTCTGGTTTTTGAAAAGAAAAAAACCCACTAAAGAGCAAACAAGCCAAAATACTGCAAGTAAATCAAAACATCATAAAGTCAAGGACATAGCAAATGACTGAAATAGTACTTAAAATACATTATCATTCATTCAGAATGATAATCAGGAATGTAGTAACCACTTTAAGGACAGGATTTCTGCATGGTTTGAAAGATAATTTGTGATCAAACATTTTTAATAAAAGCTTATTCTTTAATTTTGTTTTCCAGGCTGGTTTTCTTCTAAGAAATATACTCGGCAGTTCGGGTGTAAGGGGGATTTAGCCCTGTGACTGACCTACACACGTACACATCTGTTTGCATCATCACCCCCCCAAGCATCTGGTTTGGGAGATTAACACTTGCCCCTAACCCCCCTTGAGGAATCTGTTAAAGAGCAAAAAAAAAAAAAAAGTACATCGTGTTACATGACACCGTTGTAGAGAGACATCATTTCCACACTTTGAGATCTATCACCTAACATTTGGTTGAAAGCCAAGAGCCTCGACAGCCATTTGCTGTGAGGACACGCTTGTGAGCTGATTGACCACACATACACACAAAACTGACTTTGCGTGGCTGTCCGACTGACTAAAACAGTTCTTTTTAATAAAATGTTTGCCGTGAGAACTGTTAGTCAGCGGTGAAAACACAGACGTCATCACATGCGAGTTAAATCCTTAATTGGGTTTATTTGTTTACTCAGATCAATGTTTTGCTGCAGCTACATTTTTGATGAGATAATCACAAGTGAGTGTTGTGGTTCCAAAAGGTACCTGGCATCCCTTGTGACCGGTTGTTTGGTCACCGGACGTTTGGTCGCCAGACGTTTGGTCGCCGGTCAAATGTACTTAGATATTCAACAGTACTTGGATATTAAACAGTACTTGGATATTAAACGGTACTTGGATATTAAACGGTACTTGGATATTAAACGGTACTTGGATATTAAACGGTACTTGGATATTAAACGGTACTCGGATATTAAACGGTACTCGGATATTAAACAGTACTCGGATATTAAACAGTACTCGGATATTAAACAGTACTCGGATATTAAACAGTACTCGGATATTAAACAGTACTCGGATATTAAACAGTACTCGGATATTAAACAGTACTCGGATATTAAACAGTACTCGGATATTAAACAGTACTCGGATATTAAACAGTACTCGGATATTAAACAGTACTCGGATATTAAACAGTACTCGGATATTAAACAGTACTCGGATATTAAACAGTACTCGGATATTAAACAGTACTCGGATATTAAACAGTACTCGGATATTAAACAGTACTTGGATATTAAACAGTACTTGGATATTAAACAGTACTTGGATATTAAACAGTACTTGGATATTGAACAGTACTTGGATATTGAACAGTACTTAGATATTGAACAGTACTTAGATATTGAACAGTACTTAGATATTGAACAGTACTTAGATATTGAACAGTACTTAGATATTGAACAGTACTTAGATATTAAACACTACTTAGATATTAAACAGTACTTAGATATTAAACACTATTTAGATATTAAACAGTACTTAGATATTAAATTCTCTCTGTCTTAGATATTAAACAGAACTTAGATATTAAATTTTCTCTCTCTTAGATATTAAACTATCTCTCTTAGATATTAAACTCTCTCTGATGAATATAATTTGGAGAGCTGGCTTCAACAGTAAACTCTCTGCCACCATTTGACCGGCGACCAAAAGGGACCAAAAGACCGGCGACCAAACGTCCGAGCACCGGCGTCCCTCTACTAAGCTCTCATTCGTTTCCCCTTTCCGAGAAGACCGAGTTGGGTCGGGAGGGAACCGAGAGTGATGTGGAAGCTTTGGTCATCACCGTTTCGTAAGAGGTGACTCATTGTTTGGGATGACTCCAAGAAAGAGCTCCTGCGGTAAGAGCACACACGTTTCCCCGGCACCACGGCCGTGTTCCAAGCATGACACGGACCTCAGTGGTCTTAAGCTCCCACGAGAGTGGAAATCAAATTCACTCTATAGCCAACACAGGCTTTAACTTGTTCTGCAAACGTCAGACTGGAATAGGAACTCATTTCAGGAGAGGTAGGCGGTATTAGAGCAGAAATAATAAAGAAAGGGGTTCCTTTTGGTTTGTGTTTATAGAACATTGATTGATTAATGTAGTGTGAATTTTCAAATGACTCATTCAAACCGACGCAAATCTTTGGACTGTTTTTCAATATTTGGATGACTGGAGCAATTGCGTAGCTGGTGCGTAATTTACAGTCATTTTACAGAAGTACAGGGACAAATATACTTGATGGTGTCATTGTTATCACTATGCTAGCTAGACAATAGTGGGCATGAATATGCTAAATGTAAATAGAAAATAAAGATATATACAGTAATCCCTCAAATATTGCGGCTAATGCAGACCAGGCATGGCCGTGATAATTGAAAAACTACAAAGTACTAAAGTTTTTTTCCAGTGCTGAGTCCTAATAGCAAGAGTGGCTTCAGTTTATGTTTCAGCATGGATTTTCACATTTTTATGATTTTAAAAATAATGATTTTAACAATAACAGGGAAAAACGCAAAGTAGTGAATTCTCTAGGGATTACTGTATATATTTTTTTAAATTATAACTACTTTTTTAAATGTTCCTTCAGTGCTGAGAGTGCCCTCCATTTCAATGATTTTCACATTATTATGTATTAAAAATAATTAAAACATGAAACAATAGCGGAAAAAACGTAAAGTAGTGAATTTGCGGTAATCGAGGGATTACTGTAATACCAGACTATTTTACTGAGGCTGAGGCATATACGAATATTTTCCCCCGACAATGTAAATATGTGGTTTACCAGCTGGATTCCGAGAGATAACACTTAAATGTAAAAGCATTCAAACTACTTGACACATGGCCATTTGGTTCACATGCATCTCCAAAAAAATGCAAGGTGATGCTAAGGCAGAGAATGTTTACATTTCCACATGTGATAGGAATTGGAAGTCAATACCTTATTAAAAGACAACAGATTTTTATGTTCTCCTGCATTCGTGCTTTCCTACCACAATCCAAAAAAAAAAAAAAAAACAAGAAACATGTGTTGCAGGTTAATTAAAGACTAAATTGTCAGTTAGCGAGTTGAAATTATGCTTGTCCATCCACATACATTTAAACAGTATCTGTGTTGTGATTGGCTAGTTACCAGCTGAACTGACGTCTCACCCAAAATGAACAGGGATAGGCTCTAACTCATCCACCCAAACTTAAACCACACGGTATTCAAAGCATACTCATGTATGACCTCAGGAAATCTCAAGCATCTACACAATTGGTCGCCGCCTACGAGTAGGTTTTGTTTTCTCCATAGCTTTCTGCAAGGGAAGTTATAAGCGGGTTTATTGGGTTGATATCTCAGTGTAATGAGTAATAGCTATGTGGAATATTAATTCTGCACATAATAATTTGACTAAGCCTGTAATAATGTGGATAACCTATTAGAGATGTCCTGATATATTTTTTACAGGCTGAGAGACTGTCCAGAACCCACTCAGGCTGTTGTTGTTGTTGTGTACACTAACATTTTCATTGATTCCGCTGGCATTTGATACAAGTTTTAATAAAAAAACATATTTTTTTTATGTTTTCAGAATTTGGAATTTGTACTGCAAAAAAACTATACGAATATTTCTAGTTTGAACAAAATGTTGCACACATTTAGATCAAATACTGTGTAATAGAAAATGTTTTGAGTACGAAACCTAACATTATTTCTATTCTGAACAAAAACATTGCAAGCATCTCAATCAGGAAAAACTAATCAAACCAAAAACATACACCAAAAAGAAGGAATCCAAGCAGAATTTTAAGAGAAAACAAAATTAAATGTAACATTTCATGAGAACTAACTCAGAATTGGCATTCCACAAGGATAACTTGACAGTATATCCTCATCAGTAGCTCCAGTGGAATTTGTCAAAACTGTCCAAGGGACATTTGGCAAGATGGCCACACGAAAAACTATACCAAAAAATACAACTTAGCACATATTGCATTTACATTTAATGGGAAATCGAAGGGGCGTGGCGTATTGACTTTTCTATTTAACTATACTGTGAAAATCAAACAAAACACTCATTTCAGAGTGGAAAATATTTCTGAAAACGTGTATTACACATTATTTTCCTTAAAACGACATGGCAGGAATGTTTGACGAATATTTTAATGTTAAAAAGCGAACATTTATAGAAGGTTTAAGGGTGTAAAAAGACGTTTCTTATCAGTAGAATCTCACATTACAGCGGGAAACAATGCTGGCCCCGCAGCACGTCAACACACAATAAAAAAAAACGTGTTTGGGGAATAAGAAAAGAAAAAGAAGCAGCTCACCTTACGGGCAACCAGCCAGCGTCGGTCGACTGAAAACACTCCAGAACTGAGATTGACTGCAAAAAAGAAAAATTTACTCAAAAATAGGAGTTTAAATCCAAGTTTAGCTATGAAACTCGCGCATATTTTCCGAAAACTCGGAAAGTGCGGAGATCAGAGCACGCGTGGCAGATTAAATACCAGAGAAAGCGGAACAAAAACTTCCGTGGGATGAAACCAAACGTGGGATGTAAATCCCGATTTTTTTCCACCCGCAGGTTTTCTTTTAAAAGGCTGCTAACACAAACAATGTTGGCCAACTTTTGTGGTTCGGACCTCCATTGAACGCAACTTCTTCACTCACGGTAAATCGCAGTCCTTCTCTTTAAAAATGCTCTATTATGGATCCTTTAAGTCACTTGTTGTCTATATTATTCCTCACAGGGAAAGAAAAGGCGATTTAAAAGTTTTGTAGGTATTTGGAGTGAAAGAAAAGGTTTGAAGAAGGAGAATCCACGCAACTCACTCCAAAGCTCCCCCTTAATTTTCTGACTCGAAGATTTGCATCCACTGAAGAATTGACGAATGCAATCACGATGGTTTCCGGTTTGTGCTTTGCAAATAAAAGATGATTGCGGAGCTTGGATGGAACGTGCACATTTGTCGTGCAACGTTGGTTAACAACAAATTATTCGATCTTTTGTTTTAAAAAAACTGTTGCAAAAATATAGAGGATAAAATAAAGGAATTCTTATTCTTAATATCCACACAAGTAGTTTAAAGCGGGTTGTGGCGTTGCATAAACAACGTTTTATTTTGAAAATCACAAGTCCGACTTCCTCTCCATCCTTAAACTGTGATTTAGCATTTGCTGCCCTTATGGTTCCTTGGAAGAAACCTGGCTCCATCCACTGTCCCTCTGTGGATCTCCACACATTGCATTCTGGGAATTGACGATCAAAAATGTCCATTTCTATTTGTAAAGCTAAAACAATTAAAACAAAAACGGACTACTCGTGATGAATCTCAAATATATTCAAATAAATAAACAGGCCACTTCAGATATAACTTTAAAAATGTACTCTATAGAGGTCAGGGGATCTCTATAGTCCAATTGAAATAATAAATGAAGATTTATTTTAAAAGACGTGCTGATGTGCTATCAATCTTGGCTAAATGTTGCTTCCATTTTCATTACTTCCTGTTCAAAAATATCATTGCAATAAGTCTTCTTGTGCTTTTGTACCTTGGCATCAGTTCAAACTTTAACGCAAATCTGGAAAACATCCAGCGAATCATCTCAACTGATCAAAACAAACTTTTGACGGGTGCCTCTGCCTTCCTGTCACATCTTAGAAATGCCCGATTGCCGTAAAACACGTTGAGTTCGGCTTGGTAGTAGATAACGGTGGAGCAGATGTGTTTTTTAACACGTGGCAAGCAGCTTTCTTCCAGCCATGTGTGCAACATTCATCCCTGTGTCATTTTGAGACTATTAATAAATGAAAGGGGACTTTGTTGTTTTGATTTAGAACCAAAAGACAATTGTTGCACTGTTTAAAAATAATCTCTTTTGAAAAATGCTTGTTTAACACATAAAATATTAAATTCACACACTTAGAGAAGATGAACAAATTCAATCATCGTCTATTAGTATCCGACAGCCATTTCTGGCCACCATAAAAAAATTCAACTCTCTACGTTGAACGGTTTGGACAAACGTAGTGAGAGTATCTTAACATACACACTCACACACCTTTAAATGATGCTTTATAAAGTATTTTAGATGATACATTTCTTTTTTGACAACCCGCAGTTGTGTTTTTCATAAAATACAATGTAATATTGTTTATATAATATGAAATATGCAAAATATTGTAAACCATAAATAATAATTCAACAACAACATGCTACTTTAGCACCCTTCTTTGGGTAATTCCACATGAAACACTAAGAAATGCATTACAAACTCCAATAAACAAACACCCATTTAAAACTTTAAAAAATGCAATTTTTACGAAACTACATGGCAAAAATTCATTCGTTTTGACATCATTTCAACTTCTCCTTTTCCCAACAAAAGCTCTCTTTCAACAAACTAGTTTCCAGAATAAGGTGGGGCGCTTTTTGCTCACCACTCACTCATACTATAATAGATTGTGAAACCTGCCCAACACGACTTAAATCAAAGGCAAATTTAACCACGGGTCTCCCTCCGTGAGAGGGTGCCGCAGCAAATAGGAACAATATCTTTTACCCGATAGCTTTGCATGGTGATTTTCCTAACAGCTTCCTCGTCACCCCAAAAGGACGTCTCATTGTCCTCATTGTCCTTCCTTATGTTTGCATTCCATAGACAATGGCCGAGAACAAATGTCCTCCGCGTTCGCACAAAGCCTTCGGGCAGGGTGCCGGAGCTGGAACCTCATCCATCCGTCAGCGGAGACCGTGCCCGACTCGGGCCCCCCCCTCCGAGCTAGGACGCGTACCAACCCCCCACCTCCCGCCCGGCCTTGCTCTTTGACACGATGCCGTTGTGCTTTTCCGGGTCTTTATGCGTCCCGTTGTCCGAGGCAGATTGAAGACCCTTTGTGTGTGTCCGCCCCTGTCCTGAGTGGCCCGGGAGGAACCAGCTGGGCCGCGAGTGGAGAGACTGGAATGCGCATATGAATGGACCAGTGTGTGTCGGGCACCTGCTGATAGAAGGACGTCGTGCCCGTGGTTCTTCTACATTGGCGGAAATCGCGTTTTCTATTATACCCATGATGTCATTTGTTGCTAAGTAGTACTAAGTGAGGCAGCCCTAAGTATTATTAGTTGACCTTTTGTCTGGACAACGATTCAGGGTGTCCTCATAGTCGGCTACAGCACTCCCCGTGACCCATGTGAGGATAATGAATGAAAAGTAGTACTAAGTGAGGCAGCTCTAGGTATTATAAATTGACCTTTTGGCTTCTCATGTTCTGCGATTGGCTGGACTCTGATTCAAGGTGCTCCAGCACCCTCCGCGATCCATGTGAGAATAACGATTGAAAAGTAGTACTAACTGAGGCAGTTCTAGGTATTATTAGTTGATATTTTGGCTACCTAATGCTCTGTGATTGGCTGGACACCGTTTCAAGGTGTCCTCATAGTCAACTCCAGCACCCCCTGTGACCCAAGTGAGGATAATGAATGGAAAAAAAGCAGAAATAAAAAAACAATTAATGAATTCCTATTGACTAGCTGGATGAGTGGTTAGTGTGGCGGGCTCGCGGTTTTGGGGTCGAAGGTTCGATTCCAGCTCGGTCCTTGTTTGCATGTATTCCCCTGACTTATGTGGGTTTTCTCTGGGTACTCCAGTTTCCTCCCACATCCCAAAAAACATGTCAGCTAAGCTAATATTGAGCAGTCAAAATTGGCCATTAATTTGGTTGTCCATCTCCTCTTGCCCTGTGATTGGCTGGCCAACTATTCGGGGTAGCACAAGCCCTCCCAGCAATTTTAACGTAACTCATCGGCCACCATTGATGGCACTAGATGTCCAATTCACATGTAATTATAGATCATGCGTCTACTAGCATAGTTCTCCAAAAGCTACTGACTTAATGGTTCATAAAAGGGCGGAAAAATGAGGCTATTGGGATCAAAAGTGAGCCTTTAGTTTTACGCGATATGCAGTAATTGGCGTTTTTTTACACAATAAAAAGGACCCTTGAAGCTGAATGCTGCAAGTCATTAATGAAAGCTGTGATAGATCAAGGTAGAGAAGAAAAAACGGTTCTGCTTTATGTTATTTCCTCAAAATGCTCCAAGCTCGTGTACTTATAATAAAGTCAACGTCTCCCCGTCTGTGTGCATGGAGCGCCTCAAAAATTGAATGGAGCATATGGAAAAGAAAAATGTGCTCCCCAAACATCTTTGAACAAAAATACAGGGCCATGTGTGTCTGCAACATTTCTTAAGGGGCTTCTAACAGATTGCTATCCACTCTGCTACGATGCTAACGTATGATCCTAAGTATTATAGTTTATGACTTGCCCGTCTCGTCTTTTGATGCGATTACATCTCCATAATCAATCAAAACAAACCCAAGCAATCATCTCAATGTAAGAAGTCGGAAAAAAATGGACTCTAATCCACAGGTGTCCAAGTGGCGGCCCGCGGGCCAAATTTGGCCCGCCGCATCATTTTGTGCGGCCCGGGAAAGTAAATCATGAGTTTCGACTTTCTGTTTTAGGATGAAATTATATATAACTATAAGTATAATAAATATATAAGTATAGATGTATATTAAATTCCCTGATTTTCTCCTTTCTAAATCAATAATTGTAATTTTTGAATCCATTTTTTGTGTTTTTAGTTCAAAAATCATTTTGTAAAATCCAAAAATATATTTAAAAAAAACTAAAATTAACATTGTTTTAGATTTATTAAAAAATGAATATTCAGGACTTTTAATCCAGTTCTTTTAATCCATTTATAAAATAAATAATCTAAATATTATATCTAAAACACCCTTGCACGAGCACAATTACTGTAAACATATTCTTAAAAAAACTTGTTTATGATCAAGGTTTCTGGTGTGGTTAGTGGACCACAAGAAAATGCAAAAACACAATATAAATGAAACAAAAATTGCTTACCTGGTGATGCGCATCGAGACTTAAAGATGATGTGATGGTACTTTCAAATTGGATTATGGATTTTCCTCTGAGAAGGTTCCACCCACAGATTTGATGAGATCCATAGTTCCCGCCGCCAGCCGTCTCTCAGACTGGTCTCCTTTTCTAATGCAGATGAGACAACATGGCTGGGTCAGACAGACATCCATGCCAGACTGTCTTAATGTGCACCCGCCCATTTGGCAGCCTTTTACCTGATTGCATCAGGTGATCGCAGGCAGATTGAGCTGTGCCAAGGCAGCTGGAAGGCTTGAAACTGGCATCCATTTTGCACTGAAAAGATACATAGCACAATATTCTTATATCATGGAAAACAAGAAAAATGTCATGCAAATAGGCTGGTTAAAACAGTTGCCTCACTGTTTTGTGATCGGGGGTTTGATCCCCAATGAGTTCCGACTTTTGTGTGAAGTTGGGTTGTTCTTCCCAGGCTTCCATGGGTTTTTTCTGGGTACTCGTAATTCCTCCAATCCGCCCAAAACATGCATTGTAGGCTATTTAAACACTAAATTATCTCTTAGAAAAAAATGACTCTAATCCACGGGTGTCAAAGTGGCGGCCCGGGGGCCAAATCTGGCCCACCGCATCATTTTTTTGCGGCCCGGGTAAGTAAATCATAAGTGCCGACTTTGTTTTAGGATCAAATTAAAATGAAGAGTTTAGATATATATTAAATTTCCTGATTTTCTCCCTTTTAAATCAATTAGTCATTTTTTCATCAATTTTTTTCTGTTTTTACTTCAAAAATCATTTTGTAAAAATCTAAAAATATATTTTAAAAATGCTAAAATAAACATTGTTTTAGATCTATAAAAAACTGTATATTCAGAACTTTTAATTCGGTTCTATTAATCCAGATATTAAAAAAAATCTAAATATTATATCTAAAATGGTCCTGCCTTAAAAGATTCAGGTGACTTGGATTGGGCCCCAAATATATACAGTAAGGAAATGCTTAGTATATCGTACACATGCTAGTAACATTATATTTTCATCACCTACCCCCACAAAAATTACATATAGAATAACTATAATTCCACAGGTCCACCCAGGCATTGCGAACAGACCAGCATCTATTTTTGATGAAAATAACAGCCATTGCTGCTTAAACGTGGCCTCATTATGGTGGAAGTGGGTTCTTGGGCCAGGAAGTTTCATTGCCTTCCAAATAAATCTGGCTAAACAAAGCTGTAATCCAAATTCCTCATCTTGTGGAGTCCTTCATCCATCTTCACACCCGATAAAAAGGTATAAAAATCACCTCTTTATTTCCTAATACACCAAAGAGTGTCATGCCCACAGATGGATTATGTCCAATTAGTATTACTATTATGACTTATATTATTACTTTTCAGCCCCAGGGGGCCACATTGACTTTAACAAGATACGATACATATAAAAAAGTGCATCCGTTAAGAGTACATATGAAACATAAACAGAAAAAAGGACTAAAGTATTAACATACTCATCATTAAGGTAAAAAGTATAAAGTACTACAGAGTAAAGTAAAAAGGAATGTATTAAGAAATATTAAAATGTCATTTAAAAAAAGATAGAGGGGCTTTAAAACATGAAAAACAAATAAGAGTGGACACAGCTACTACCACTAGCTTCTGCGTGACGGCACCATCTTGGGGAAAAAATAAATAAATAAAAAATATTTGGACAACGTCGGCGGGCCGGATTAAAAAGCCTGGCGGACCGTTTATGGCCCGCGGGCCGTAGTTTGCAGACCTAACGCGATTAAAGAATGGCAGTCTGTGGAAACCGCTTAGTTAATCAAGCTAGCAAACAATCAAGATAACAAAGGTATAAATGTAAATGACATAATGCTTTTTGCATCTTTATGAATGGAGAATGATTTACAGACTTCGAGTTGGGTGATCGGTCGAGAGGAGGAAACTGGTCACTGAGCGTAAACAGGCTTTCTTGGCAAAGTCCTCGGAGTTTAAGACCCCCCCCCCCCCCCCCCAATCTTACCCCATCTCTCTCTCTCTTGTGTTGTGTGGCGTCAACTGGAATGAGATCCAGATGTGCTCTGGAACCCATCCAGTGGCTCCACTGGATGTGGTTTTTTAGAAGGTAGTTTAGAAGCACCACCCACTGGCAGACCCAATGAAAGTTGCAATTTCTGTTGGCACTTGTAATTGTGTTCGGAGGAAGAGAAGGAATTTGTTGTCTGCGACGTCTGCGTGGAAATCAGTTTGCATAAGTAGGAAATTTCTTCCATCTGTTTCAGTAAAAAATAGCAGGATCTACTTATTTACTGGCAGACTTTTTTACCTCTTTGTTCTTCTCTTTTCGTATCTTGTCTGTCCAACTAAAACAAACATGATATTGTTCGGTGGCTAAAACAAAGGGAGACGCCATATTTTGTCATCAATTCTTGTAATGAGAAGAGAATAACAGAGTGAGTGATGAAAGGGAACAATAAACAATCATTAAACTAAATTATAAAATGTTTTTTGCTCCTAAACATCTGCAGAACAGACCTTTAAGCAAGGCCATTTTCAAAACTGTACTCAGTCCTGATTTGATGGCTCCCTCTCATGGCGTCTTTGGAAAAGCCATAGAATCCACCCGAGATGTTGGGATGTCCATTTTAAACAGTTTTTTTCCACCCATGGATTGCTATAGGGCACAGGTGTCAAAGTGGCGGCCCGGGGGCCAAATCTGGTCCGCCGACTCATTTTGTGTGGCCCGAGAAAGTAAATCATGAGTGCCGACTTTTAGTTTAAGTTAAATTAAAATGAAGAGTATAGATGTAAATTAATTTTCCTGATTTTCCCCTTTATGAATAAATAATTGTAATTTTTAGACCATTTTTTCTGTGTTTTTAGTTCAAAAATCATTTTTTATAATCTAAAAATATATTTTTATAAAAATAACATTGTTTTAGATCTATAAAGAATTGAATATTCTGGTCTTTTAATCCATTTATAATGAAAAAAATCTAAATATTATATCTGTCTGACACCCTTGCTATAGGGATTGTTTTAAGAGCTTTTGCAAATGTTCTTTAGGGGCCATTTGATAGGGGAGCTGATGCCTCTTGTTTTTCTGGCTGCAAAGCACAGGACAGGCCTCAAGAAGCAGTTGACACACCTTTTCGTGTCCGTTTTCTGCAGCCTGCCCGAGCATTTCACAAAATAACAGAGAGAAAAAACACAACAGTTCAATTACAATGACATTTTTTGTATTATCACCAGGCTACATCCTCATCCACACTACTTTAGGTTTACCTTACCTTGTGTAGAGGTGATGCGCCATCATCGTCAAGGATCATCGGATCAGCTTTATGGATCAGAAGTAATCGGACAACATCCACGTGACCGCAAAATGATGCTCGGTGGAGGGGCGTGGCACCACCTGGTGTTTGGGGAGATGCACAAGCACCATTTGCAAGTAGAAACTCGCATACAGTCAAATGACCGCTCCGACTTGCATAGTGCTGAAAGAAAAAATGCAAAATATTACTTAAAAAACATCCAGATTAATGGAACTGACATCTTAATGTCGGGTAACTTACTAAAGCTGTATATCCAGCAGAGTCCCTAACGTTTGGATTGGTGCCTTTTTGGACCAATGACTGGACTCTCTTTAGGTCTCCATCCATAGCGGCCGACCAGATGCCTGCATAGAATAATAATAATTGATTTTTGCCCTGAATAGACAAAGTTATGATAGTGTTTTAAAAGAAACTAGCCTCGCTCAAAATCCATCTCGTTAAATGTCTGATGAACACTGGGAGTGACGGGAAGGCTGCAGCATAAACAGCTATGTTGTCCAACATTGGTCATTGTGTTCGTCTGCAGTGACAAAATTAAAATGTAGTCAAACATAAACAATTGCCTCGTGCATGTTTGGTTTGCCAAAACATGCCCTGCACCGTTTTAACAAATATATGTTCTCAACACACAGAACATCACAATGAGAATAAACTCACAATTAGTTGCTGAATTCCCTTTAAATATAGTGAATTAACTATTTAATTGTAAATAAACACAGAAGCAAAACACGGTTCAATGTGACTACCTTGTACGTAACCACGGACCCAAAGAACGTAATGACATCAAATTATTCTTAGCCAATCGCATTTCGGGAAACTAAAGATGCCTTTAAGGACCTGTGTGAAGGGTTGTTGACGATACATTTTATAATAAAACAAGATCATTACTTTATGTTTAAAACCTATACTAACAGATATTTTGAATATAAGAGAGTTCACCATTGTTATAATATAACTTGAGTGAAACACGTATTGAGAATAACTTTAGTTTGCGCTTAAAAATTGGTTTCAGATTACAGTGAAGGCACCGTCGCTTTATTGACATTAGCTAGCAAGCTTGAGATACGG
This sequence comes from Stigmatopora nigra, assembly GCF_051989575.1. Lineage (NCBI taxonomy): Eukaryota > Metazoa > Chordata > Actinopteri > Syngnathiformes > Syngnathidae > Stigmatopora > Stigmatopora nigra. The sequence goes on along the minus strand of NC_135511.1, from coordinate 15,795,198 downwards.
TAAACGTTTGCTAGCTGGCACGTAGTTTATAAGATAAAAACAATAACAAACATAACCAACCAAAGAGCAACAATGAGAAGAGTCACGTTATTTGTTAACGGGACATCTACAAACGGCAAGGTTAGTTGAAACTCTTCACAATCTGGTTTTTGGAGGACGTCATTTGGCCTACATTTTGACTAACCTGTTTTGTTGCCCATCAGGTGAATGATTTCCAATCATTTATAAACCCAATGGTCTTTCACATCTTTACCTTAAATTTTGACTGTCACGTGACTTTGCTGAATTAAATGGACTGGATTTCACTAAGCTACAACCTGCACATAATCAGTTTTGATCCTAGTTTAAATCATTTGTGTAGGTCAGTGATAAAAATAAATACATGCAGATACTGTATTTTCTGGACTATAAGTCGCAGTTTTTCCCTAGTTTGGCTGGAGGTGCGAGTTATTTAGGAAACTATTGACACATTATCACGTCATTTCACATCTAATATTTTCTCTGTCCAGGTTGTAGCTGTGTATGGAGCCTTGTCTGACTTACTATCTGTAGCCGGCAACAAATTAGGAATCAAAGCATCTTGTTTATACAACGGAAAGGGAGGTCTCATCGATGATATTGGCCTAATCAGGTAATAAAACAATTTTCCCCTAAGTATTATTGACCTTTTTCTGAAAACAATTTTGCCTGATCTATACAGAGACGACGACGTGCTGTATGTCTCGGAAGGCGATCCATTTATAGGTAAGTCCTGCGATATTAAAAAGCTTGTCCTTCCCATTAATTGACCTGGTCATTTGTCTCAGAATTTCAGAACGAAATCAAAATGGTTTGCGATCAACAAAGTGCTCACACTGACTGGTTAACGTTAAATATCGGCGGTCGGCTCTTCACGACGACTAGGTATGTTGCTTTTCTAAATTGTAATGTGTGTATTATTTGTTTTTGTTTATGAAATTTGTCCATTAGGAGTACTCTGGTCAGCAAAGAGCCGGAGAGTATGCTTGCTCACATGTTTAGAGAGAAAGGTAAGAAAGACGGCCTGGAAAACGTTTGCGTTCATTCCAAGGTGGTTTTTTAGCGGCGTGTATTTGTGTTTTTGTTTGAGATGTGTGGGGAAACAAGCAAGATGAGCACGGCGCCTACCTCATCGACCGAAGCCCTGAGTACTTTGAGCCTATCCTTAACTACTTGAGACATGGCCAGCTCATTATCAACGAGGGAATAAATATAAGAGGTGAGAGGATTCCAATCGGGATTGTCAAGGCATGCTAATGGCGCCCAAAACTGTCTTTCAGGGGTTCTGGAGGAGGCTCGTTTTTTTGGGATTGAGCAACTTGCCGAACAGTTGGAGTTGGTTATTAAGGTGATGTTGTTTTGATGTGATCTATCTGTGTGTGTGTGTCAGTACTAATTTAGCATTTACATACTATGTTAATAGAATTCACAGCCACCAGAGGACCATTCACCCATTTCCCGCAAGGAATTTGTGCGGTTTCTTTTGGCCACGCCCACCAAGTCAGAACTGCGTTGCCAGGTAGGAGTTAAAAAAAATATATACAGTATTTTCACGACTATAAGGTGCACCGGAATATAAGGCGCACTACCCTCAATGAATGACACATTTAAATTTTTTTCCATATATAAGGCGCACTGTATTATAAGGCGCACCCTCAATGAATGACACATTTAATTTTTTCCATATATAAGGCGCACTGGATTATAAGGCGCACCCTCAATGAATGACACATTTAATTTTTTCCCACATATAAGGCGCACTGGATTATAAGGCGCACCGTCAATGAATGACACATTTTAATTTTTTACCATTTATAAGTCGCACTGTCTTTTGGAGAAAATTTCAGACTTTTAAGTGCGTCTTATAGTCGTGAAAATACGGTAAGAAAAAAATATGTTTTTGGGAGCGGCGATTTCGGGCAAGAAAAATACCGATGTAATGGTAATTATAATCAAATTCTCAAATGACGAAAAATAATTTCTAGTACATTTTGGTCAGTGAATCCAATTTAGTTTTTGGGTCAGTCAAAACTACTTAAAGTCTTTATATGTCTGACCTTTTTTTGTCGACTATTTTAGGGTCTTAATTTCAGCGGCGCCGATCTGTCCCGCCTGGATTTGCGCTACATTAATTTCAAGATGGCCAATCTCAGCCGCTGCAATCTGACACACGCCAACTTGTGTTGTTCCAACCTGGAACGAGCCGACCTGTCCGGCGCCAACCTGGATGTAAGTCAGTCCATCTTACCTTCACTTCTCGCGGATCGCCGCCATCTTTTACGATTTGATGACCATCCTTGGCATTCCCCGCCATTGGCTGTCAACCAAGAATAGATGGATAATTGGCATTCTCTCCAGTGAACAATAAAGTCTTTTTCTTGGTCCACTTGGCATTTCCTCCCCCTCAATCGTGTAGACAGGGGCCGTTCTGTCCAGAAAAAGCCACCCAGGCGGAAGCCATTAAAGCACCTACGAAATACAATATCTTAGAAGTGAGAAGAAATCTTTCAAGTGGCAATAAAGTGCATTGTTTTTTTTTTTTTTGGTTGTTTCAAGGGAGCTAACTTACAAGGCGTAAAGATGTTATGCTCCAATGCAGAAGGAGCTTCTCTTAAAGGATGTAATTTTGAAGATCCATCTGGGTTAAAGGCCAACTTGGAAGGTAATCGATTGGTCGATTAATGGCGGGTTTTCACCAAGATGACAATGATGGTTTGACTTTTTGTACTTTTTTGTTGAAAATAGGCGCCAACCTGAAAGGAGTAGACATGGAAGGAAGTCAGATGACTGGTATTAACCTACGGGTGGCCACTCTGAAAAATGCTAAGCTGAAAAATTGTAACCTGCGGGGAGCCACTTTGGCAGGGACGGATTTGGAGGTGAGATGAGTCCAACTATAAATTAATGGGTGTTGGTAATCTTTGTTTTTTTTTTTTTTAGACAGATTTGTGATGTTAAGAGGTGTCAGGGGCGTTAAAGTCGGACTGCAGGAAATTTTAATTGAATTGCAGTTGATTAGATTTGGTAAAATGTTGACTTGGGGAACATATGAACAAAAAAATGGAGATTTATTGTAATGGGGAAAAAAAATCTGTTAAAAAATGGTGTTTGTTCCAAATGAAGTCAGACTAGAGTTTAAAATTTAATGACAATATATTGATTTTTTTTTGGAGGTATTTTTTTTAGTAAAGTAGTTAAGTGTATGGTTTATTTTTTCGTTCATTTAGTTGACATATTTTTTTATCTAATTGTGAATAAGATGCCATATTTTTTATCTAATTGTGAATAAGATGCCATATTTTTTTATCTAATTGTGAATAAGATGCCATATTTTTGTATGTAATTGTGGATAAGATGGCATATTTTTGTATCTAAATGTGAATAAGATGCCATATTTTTGTATCTAATTATGAATAACATTCCATATTTTAGGCCATCGTAGTATAATTTGCAACAAGCAAAAAAAGGAACATAAAGTAGGAGTATAAAAATCACATTTTGGGGTTTAAATACTCATTTTAGTTGAATCAGAAACTAAGAACTAGCATGACGACAACAACAAAACAAACAAGTCTAAAAAAAAAGCAGTTAATTAATTACATAATGCCTGACAAAAATTCACATCTGATTGTTTTGTTTTTAGGCGTCGGTTATTTTAACCCGTTTTTCAATGCCATTAAAATTTGAAGCAGGAAATACCATTTTTAAACCTGTTTTTAATAAGTTCTCTCCTCACATCTTGTTGTAACCATATACTTGTTTACAGAATTGCGACCTATCTGGCTGTGACCTACAAGAAGCCAACCTGAGGGGTTCCAATGTGAAAGGAGCTATTTTCGAGGAGATGTTGACGCCGCTACACATGTCGCAAAGTGTTAGATAACTCCACCCAAGCGTCCCTTTTTTTCCGACGATATCCTCCCCTCATGTCCAATCTCTTATATGCACTTCCCCGACATTCCACCAATCTCACATCAGCTTTAATATGGCACTATTTACCCAAGATTCTTTTTGCTTGGATGTTATTTCGCTGCCTATTCGTCCACATGTCGTAGAAAACTTTGTAAAAGTATGGCGAATCACAATCCTTTGCTGTTTGGCACAATAACTTGTATTTTTTTAAGTCGTGTTAGTTTCGATTCGAAAACCAGAATATGGTTTTTGTCGACAAATGCTGCTCAGAGTCACTTTGGCCCGCGATACGACGCTGGATTAAACGAAAAGCCAAAGCTGTAGGAGAAACGTATCAAGGTGCTGTGAAACTATGCTAATAGTTAGATGTCAACACACCTCAGGTATGCAATATACAATTTATATTTGTGCATCATTTCGCTCACAATACTTCTTATTGTGATCCAAAAGTTTTTTCTTGTGGTTTGTGGAACTACCTCTTACGTTTTTCTGTTATTCACTCACATGGAAGGTTAGGTTTATAAACAAAGACTCGTTATATTTAGTCAAAAAGTCACATGTTATTGTTGGGAACTTTATGTAAATCGCTTAGTCATGCTTTCAACTTATTTGCACAATTATATTCTATATAGTGCCGAACTTCTCCAAAAAATGTCAATCGTGTATTTTTTATGTATATTTAATCCGGGGCTTCCAAAATTTTACCCCCAGAAAAAAAACATAATAATTATGGAAGGCATTTTTTTCTTCTTCTTCCGTGCTGGATTGCTGGATTTTGTCTATTTGCATGTTTGTTTGTCTTTTAATGGTCAACAATGTGTAGTTGTAGCTCTGCGCTGCTCTGATGCAATATCTATATAGAAATATAAATATATATATATATCATTTTTTTTTACTGTTTAACAGAAGGTACGAAGCATGATGAAGACAATGCTTTTGTTTTGAAACTTTTTGCTGTGCAACACATACGAAGTCATCTGATTTATTTATTTGAAGACATTGGAAATGCAATATGGAGCAGTGTAGTGGTTTTACTTCAAACTAGTACCGCTCTCTTTGTCATTATTGCACTTGACTGTGGAAATTATTTTCCAATATTTGACTGTTAAAAAAATAAAAATAAACTCCTTGAAAGAAAGAGAAGGCTCACTTATCTTCATTTTTTGGAGTCATTATTTATTTGAAGACATTGGAAATGTAATACGGAGCAGTGTAGTGGTTTTACTTCAAACTAGTACCGCTCTCCTTGTCATTATCGCACTTGACTGTGGAAATTCTTTTTCCAATATTTGACTGTTAAAAATTAAAATAAACTCCTTTAAAGAAGAGAAGGCTCACTTGTCTTCATTTTTTGGAGTCAATCATTTGAAGACATTGGAAATGTAATATGGAGCAGTGTAGTGGTTTTACTTCAAACTGACACTCTCTTTGTCATTATTGCACTTGACTGTGGAAATTATTTTCCAATATTTGACTGTTAAAAATTAAAATAAACTCCTTTAAAGAAGAGAAGACTCACTTGTCTTCATTTTTTTGGGCCTTCACAAGTCATTATTTATTTGAAGACATTGGAAATGCAATATGGAGCAGTGTAGTGGTTTTACTTCAAACTGCCACTCTCCTTGTCATTATTGCACTTGACTGTGGAAATGTTTTTCCAATATTTGACTGTTAAAAATAAAAATAAACTCCTTGAAAGGAGAGAAGACTCACTTGTCTTCATTTTTTTGGGCCTTCAGAGGTCATTATTTATTTGAAGACATTGGAAATGCTATTATGGAGCAGTGTAGTGGTTTTACTTCAAACTGGTCTTCATTTTTTGGGCCTTCACAAGTCATTATTTTGCTTCTGTTTCAAACTAATGTTCCCGATAATTGCTTTGACTTTTGGACTCGGAAAAAAAATGCGTATTTTCCTTTAACAAGCACATTTATCTCTTATTTTTTTTTGCTTGCACTGAAGAGCAGATGTTGTCTAATCCTACTTTGAGATCCCCTGCAGTGAGATGGATGTGCTTTGTTAGGAAAGAAAGTCGTATAAATAGCTTGAAGGATCCGATAAAAACAGAAAAGAGAATTCTATTCTTTTCTTTCCACAAAGGTAAATTCACCTCTGTGATTTACTACCTTTTATGCTTATAGCTTGAGTTTATTTTTTATTTTATGTCTACAGTTATTTACTTTATTCTGTTGGTAAATATGGAATTAGTAATAGGAGGAACTAATTGAGAAATAGAAGTAGTTATGCGGGTAATTAAGTTTAAGCTTTATCGTACTTTGTGGGTTTACGGGGTAAGTTTTAAATTTTTTTAGATTACACCAGGCGGATAAAAAAATATGTTGTATTGGATGGAGTATAAGTCGTATTTTTTGAGAGGGCAATTTTGTTGATTTTGCCTGAAACTGAGAAAAAATATATGTTAAAGTAACAATAGTAAAATGGAGAGCAACAGGCTAAATAGTTTATTAGTTAATAGTAAAATTAGGGGTTTTTTTAGATAACAAAAAAGGATTTTTTTGGTGCTCAGAGAGAGAAAAAAACATACTAAGTGCGGGTAATTAAGTTTAATATTCATCTTACTTTTTGGGTTTACGGGGTTAATTCATATTTTTCAGATTACAGCAGTCGCATAAAAAAATAGGTTGTATTGGAGTATAAGTCGTATTTTTGGCAATTTTGTTGATTTTACCTGAGAACTGAGAACAAATATATGTTAAAGTAACAATAGTAAAATAGTCAATAGTAAAATTAGTTTTTTTAAGATAACATAAAAAGCTTTTTTGGTGCTCAGATAGAAAACAAATTGTAAAATGGAACAGAACAGGCTAAATAATTAATAGTAAAATTAGTTTTTTTAGATAAAATAAAAGGCTTTTTTGGTGGTCAGAGATAAGAAGAAAAAACAAGGGCTATGCAAAGCCAAAATATGATACAAATTGGAATTTTTAGCCAGAAAAATACAATATTATTGCTGTTTTACTTGTTTTTTTTCCTTAATTTCCAAGAAATCCAATCAAAACCCACGCAAAGCAACATGATGAAGTCATGGATGTTACGACTGCTTATTTTATCAACGTCAGCACAAGTGTTCTTGGGTCAACACTGGTCTTTCGGACTCAACCCCGGAGGAAAACGAGAGCTTAGATCAAATGTAAGTAGTATGCTGCTCAATTACATATTCATGATTTTTCCTCATAGATCTATAAATATGCACATTTTATTTCAAGATGGCTATCGGCTTTCCTCAAATGGACCAGCCATGCTGTTTTCGGGCTTATCGAGACTTCCTGGCTTTTATCAAACTTTGCACGGTTAAAGAATTTGCTTCAAGTTTCAAAAGTTTGAAAAAAAAACGTGAAAGTACTACTTACCAATAATAATTGTATGGATTTTAAGCTTTAATGGAACAAAATGTATTTTTGGGGATTCTGTATTATTGTTTTTTTTGTGCTAAATCACAGTATTAAACATTTTTTTTCCTTTTTAGGGCAATTTGGATGAAAAAAAATAATGGTATTGTAGTGTAAAATCAAAAAATCTATATTGTTCTTGTATTACTTATGATAAATAAAAGAGGAAATGGACAAACCCTCCTCCTTCCTCCATGACTATCTTTCAGATATTAATCTTTGCCTGTCATTTATCTTGCTTAATTGTCCCCCTCGTGTTGTCTCCACGCATTCATCTTGTCTGATTTCCATCTTAATCTCTTCCATGGCTACACTCTTCTTGTTATTTGTCTCTATTTTAGTTCCATCTAGCTTTCTGAGCACTTTAATTTGACATCAGTCATGTACATGTCTTCACGTATCAGTTTTGAAAAAAAAATATTCACCCACCCATTTAAATAAGATTTGTTCAATCATTTTATATTTTATTTTCCACCTGTCCATCCATCTTTCTCTATTTTTTCGATCTCAACATGACTAGTTATTTATTGATTCATTATTTATCGTTATTTACTGAGGATTTATCATGTGTTCATTTGTTTGTAGTTATTTGTGTACTTATTTATGTTTTTGACTATATATTATGTTGACTACATACTTATTTACAATGTATTTATTGGTTATTTATTTATTTGTTGTTAAATTTTGTGCACTTGAAGCTTTGAATCTCGTTAATATTTGTATAATGACAATAAAAGTATTCAATTCAATGAGCAAGTTAAAGCAGGTTCTCATCATTTTAACTTTTCTTGCCTTATTTAATAATTTATTAATCCATTCATTTTTTATACTCCCTCAGCAGTTCTTTATGATTGAAATATTAAATATAACCACTTTTTTTTTAAATCCCCACTTTCAAATAGGTTAGAATTTTTGTTCCCTGGTTATCAAACCTTGTTTTTTTTAACCAATATAAGTATTTTAGTAGTATTATATTATTCATGAGAGATAATGGTTGGCCACTTTTTCTGTAGTTTTGTATTCTACCACTAAATGGCGCTGGAAATTCACCTGCTGGAGGTAGTTTTAGTTGGAATTCTTTTTAGAAAAAAGTTTTTAGAAAAGTCTCATAGAGAATTTCCAAAATATCAAAATAAAAGCTCATTTTACCTTTTTTTGGAGACCCATTTGGAATTAAGGTGAGATGGCAGGATATTTGTCAAAGAAGTCACAGGAATTGTGCTCACCATTTCTGCAACAGCAAAAGCTTAGTGAGTAAAAATTGCAACATCGAACTCAAGCGTATACTTTGCTACATAAAAAATGTATAAAAATGTATCAAACTGAAAGACACAGTTTGCAAAAGTACTGCAGCAAAAAACTAAAGCTACAACTCTTTTGGTTTTACACATTTTGTATAGAGATTTACATTTCAACATCTTTTGCTAAACATTCTTAATTGGGTTTAGGTCTGGGTTTTGACTGGTTCGATTTAGCTTTCTAGCTTTAGCACTGCAATCGTTACAAAAAAAACCCTAAAAAAAATGGGTAGACACTGTCAGTAACATTTATTGAAATGTCAAACATGTACATTTGTGTTATTAGTTATTAGTTATCATCATCATCATCATCATCATCATCATCATCATCATCATCATCATCATCATCATCATCATCATCATCATCATCATCATCATCATCATCATCATCATCATCATCATCATCATCATCATCATCATCATCATCATCATCATCATCATCATCATCATCATCATCATCATCATCATCATCATCATCATCATCATCATCATCATCATCATCATCATCATCATCATCATCATCATCATCATCATCATCATCATCATCATCATCATCATCATCATCATCATCATCATCATTATAATTATTATTATTATAGTTTATTGGGCAACTGCTTCTAACTCCTACCAATCTTACCGCTAGCTAGCTACCTAGCTAGCTAGCTACCTAGCTAGCTAGCTTTGAGGCTCATCTCAAGCATAACCATTTTAAATAAGAGCTTCTAAAACCTATGTGAGCCATTTTCAAATCATAAAAGATTGCCAATTACACAACCTAAATATCAACACAAAAAAATAATTCTAAAAATGTTTGGCTAGCAATCCTTTCTGACAAAATGCCATTTCACAAAACTGGCAGAATTAATCACTGAATCAATGCGAATTTTTGGAGTCTTTGAATGTAATCGTTAGAGAATTTGGAAGGTATTTTCCCAGAAAAAGTGGAATGCAACTAGTAAATTTAAAAAACAAAAAACCAAGGATACACTGCTACTCCATTAATAAAGCATTTTGCAGGATAAAAAGGCAAGATCAAGAAGGCTTTTGAAGCTGCGGGAGGTTTCACCTACTTCTCAAACTAAGAATCTCTAGTCTTGCTTTATGCAACAGAACGACTGATGCATCAATAAAAATAATCCATTTAATAAAAAAGTGATGTCATCAATTGAAATATGTCTTTTGCGGCCATTATAATTTCATAAAAAGTTGATTCCACAATTAAAATAAGACCTAAAAGTACACATTTGATAGAAACGTACAGTTCAAATGTAAATATCAACGTTGTTATTAATTCTAGCTTCGATTTCATTGGCTTCCGAAAAAAAGTGGGTTTCCGAAAAAAATCAACAAAAAAAAAAGACCCAGGTCTTGATATTTGATTCCTTTTGGATGCTTGAAACAGAATAAATTGGAACAAGCCAGGTGATTAAATATCCAAGACGAACGAGGACTCTCGCGCATGATTTGAAACAACGTTCTAATCAGACATTAGTGGTTGAAGCGAGACACTGCTCGGGATGACGTATAATTAACGTCCTTGAGATCAGTCACGACACGATGCTCGCCTGTTTGGTCTGAGCAGAGCACCGGGTCATCCTTTCGGGCGGGATATACTTCGCATACAAACCTCCTCCATAGCATTTCTTATCATTAAAAATAACGTAATAACAGACTAAGGGTTCATTTTCTCCACTACTGTCAGATATTCAAAAAAACACAAATGCCTGAACTGAAACAATACTGTTAAAAATGCTAAAGTCATCTAAGTTTAAAACATCTTCCATCATATAGCTCCTCCCCCACTGCAAGATTTTATACAAAAAATCCAAAACATCAATAATGGCTGGCTCTAGAGGTGACTGTGTAGTACCCTTTGAAAAGAATGCTAAATTAGCCAAAGCACTTTCTATGCACATACCTGAAACTAAATAGCAATTTCTATACGTGAACTCCCATCTATGTTCCTCTTGGCTAAGTATCTTAAAGCGTGGCAGCTAGGTGAACAAAATTGTGATCATGAAACAGTGCTAAGTGTATGTCATTGCTTATGTTCAAATTACACAAAGAACTAAAGATGGAAATTAGCCCTTAGCTACAATCTTACATATACATGTGTTCATTAACATGAATATAAATACCGTATTTTCACGACTATAAGGCGCACCACATTATAAGGCGTACCCTCAATGAATGACATTTTTCCATATATAAGGCGCACTGTCTATTTTGGAGAAAATGTAAGACTTTTAAGTGCGCCTTATAGTGGTAAAAATACTGTAATTGCTATTGACTTCCAGGTATGAAGCACTCGCTCACTACACAGTCACCTTTAGAGCCAGCCATTGTTGATGTTGTGGATTTTTTTGTATAAAATCTTGCAGTGGGGGAGGAGCTATATGATGGAAGATGTTGTAAACAAAGATGGCATCTGCATATTTAACAGTATTGTTTCAGTTCAGGCGTTTGTGTTTTTTTTTAATATCCGACAGTGGTGGTTTTTTGTTTTTGTTTTTCCTGTTTTTTCCATATATAAGGCGCACTGGATTATAAGGCGCACTGTCTATTTTGGAGAAAATTTAAGACATTTAAGTGCGCCTTATAGTCGTGAAAAAAGTTACGAAATCCCTCAAAAACTAAATGCATTTCCTTATCCATTATTTTATATTGAATTCCCCTTATAAAGAGATTAAAAACTACACATGTAACATGGCAAATATTTTCATCCACACACACACACACACATTGGGCACAAGTAAAAGTCTAAAAAGTACTACAAAGTGTACAGCTGGTAGAACGAGCTCTTTGCAGCCATCTGACAATTTTCTCCAATAAGTTGCAGCTCAAGAGACCACAAACACTAAAAAGCATGACTTTGCCCGAGACCAGTGACTTGCTGGAGTCGCTGCCGGGTTGCTTAGCAACTGGTTGTCATGGCATAGCCTGGCAAATGACACCCTGGCAAATGGCAAGTTGTCGCTTTTAGTCAGTAGGTTGGACACCAATGTGATATTCTGTAATGGATTTACAAGTGCACTGAAGAGGAACTCTCAGTCTGATTAACTTTGTACTCTTTTCAGTATTTTGCTTGAAAAAACGACAGCTGGATTTGGACTTCTGGTTATAATTGCACTTTCGGGCAGGATGGCAGTGGGGGTTTGATCGATAAAGAGTGGTGTTCTAAGGAGAAACAATAATATGGAAATCAAGGTTTTCTTTGTTTTGAAAACATGTCATTGGGTCCAGGCAAGAAAGAAATTTGCCCCTTTTGCGTTTTAAAGTTTTTCTTAATGTATTTTAACAATGTTTTCTCCAATTTTGTCCGTTTTCATCTTGAAATCAATGCAAAACTCCAAAAACTCTTCTAGAATTAAACTTTATCTTGTATCCTATTCAATAAAAACAAATACTGAGAAGCATTTTGGGACAGACCTCATACTGCACAGGGGAAAATGATTTTTTAAAATTCAAAACTATATATATATATATATTTTTTTTTTGAAATAATCCAGTAGACTATCAATTCTCAGTTCACAACACAATTGAAATTCAGAGAAAATCAATGTTGCATCTTGTGCCTGCAAAGTAAAATCCAAGTCCGAGCTCATTGGGAATTGTGCTAAATATTTATGTAGCGACAACACTCATAGCACTCACTGCATTAAGTACACCTGCCGCATACTTAACTTTCCAGTACACCATCAATAAATGAGACTCATCCATATACAAGTACTTCCAACAGCTGTGTATTTACTGCATTTAAAAATATTTAAGGACATCAACTCCCTTACCACACAAATTAATCAAATCTTATCCATATCTCTTGAAATTGTGCAATAAAAACTAATTTACGCAACAGTTTGCCTCTGCATAGTTGAAACCAATGGTCTCAAATGAAGGTAAAGAACTAAGCACCCCTTGAGTAGATTCTGGAACTTTAAATGCAATGTCTTTTTTTATTTTTTTAAATACATTCTCTCTTAAACCTATATTATATGGAGAGATAGAATACTCACAGGAATATATTTGAGAGCATTCCGATGTCTCCGACCTCTGCTAAAAGTGCTCCTCGCAACTCGTCAAAATGTTTTCCTAGAGCAGCCTCCTAAATTAGCTCTCCGAAGGCCTCGTCGACATAATTGACTATGTGCATCCCGTGCCTTGGCCCGGAATGACATTTACCGACCTCTACTGCCCCCAGAGGCAGAACGAGGAGGCCGGCGGCGGCTGCCGTCTAGAATTCATTCCTACAACGCCGTCTTACATTGTTACATTAGTCGAAACTGAGAGAGGATTAGGGATTCTAACTGCAGTACACCAACAATGAGGCATTTTAATTTTGAGAAAGTTATACTAGATCAAGGAACAATAGTTTTAAACTATTGTAAAAGACAGTACACAGTAATACTTTGACATACGAGTGCCCTGACATATGAGCAATTTGAGATACGAGTAAAATTAATTTGTTACTTTGTTAATAGATGGCGAATTAGAACAGATAAAAATGTTTTTGCAATGTGATATCCAGTTTTGGTTTTTTTTTCAGATGATTGGAACGAATTAATTAGTTTTTAGTTCATTTCTATGGGAAATGTTCATTTGAGTTACGAGTAAATTGACATACGAGCTCAGTCCTGGAAAGAATTAAGCTTGTATCTCAAGGTACCACTGTACGTCACTTTCGTCTTACCCTAATTGGAAGAATCGACGTGTATTCCTATTTTTGTCCTTCTACAAACCAACGTCAAATCACAACAAATGATAATTTCGAAGCAATTCTTTGCCAATGAGAGTTTAAAAGCTCTTATTTGTCATCCTGTCATCTTAATTCAGCTTCATGTAATTGTACAAATGATGATACATCTTCTAGTTTAATGAATAAGTTGTACAAAAAGGACAAAATTGCTTCCTAATTCTGGATGAGACTCCGAAGAAATGGAAGACACTTTAGTTTCATTATTTGAGTTGTCCGCCAATTGACCAATGATTCCAGACATCCTCAATTGAAGTATAGTTTTGGACAGAATCTCTTTAAAGAATCTCCAATATACTCCTAAACCATTCCATTAAACATTCTGATACCGTATCATCATCCCTTGTGTTTCCCCCAGGGCTCTAGGTTATCTCCAAAGTATTTTTTTCTACTTAATTCTGTCGATGCAGTCCTGTTTTGCTGTAAAAAAAATAGCTGTAGAGAAACATTTCAGTCAAACGGATGTACTTTGTACAGAGAAGTGTTTGTAGCTCTTTCATAAATCCAAAGAAATGTACACTGCCCCCGCTTTGAAACACAAGGGAAGCTTTTCTCTGTTCACGGACTGCTTGCTACATGCTGGCACAGCATGATTTCAATCTGTATAGCGTACAATGAAATGTACAAACTTTCAAGGACTTCAAGGGAGAAAATTGCTGGCTAGAGTTTAAAAACTTGGTCTGAGTTTCACTCCAAAATGGCCGAGGGCAAAACATTGGATTTTTCTGAAGTGCCCATCAATGAGCCAAATCCCTTCTCTGTTCATGTTCTGTACTGCGCAAGGGTCGCGAGGGTGCTGGAGCCTATCCCAGGAGCTAAAAGATGCCATCTGGAAAAATCCCACTTTAAAAGGTGAGACAACAAGAGTAGTTTGCTAATGATGAAAAGTTGTCCAAAATACCAGTTGGAAAGTAGAGAGGTACTTTGACATACGAGTGCCTTGACACACAAAAAATTTGAGATACGACTAAAATTACGGGCCAATGTTTGTCTTGAGATAAGAGTTAAATTTTGATATACGAGCAAAAAGTGGACGCAAAAGGCTGCTCATAAGAACATCATGGCCACTGTCTTTCTGGACGCAACTCCCTCATGTAATGTCTCTATGAGCACTGGGCGGGGCTTTACATTTTTTCAGTGTTTTTATTTCCCTGTTAGTCAGTCCAGAAAGGCGGAGCTTGTTTGCTAATACGAGAGGAGTATATACTACTTCTCGTTGGCAAGTGGTCATGCATTATCCTATTGTGAGGACATTTGTGTGCATCATTTTCAGAGTATTTTGAAGGGAATACAAAAGCAAACAACCCTCGATAGGTTGCATCTGGAAGTCAGGGTGGAGGCGGGGCTAATAGAGCCAAGAGAAGAAAGGTATCAAAATTTAAAAGAAAATTAGAATTAAGTTTAGTTTAAGGTTAGATTTAACTTATTTTTGAGTGTGTCCATTGTCATCCAAGTTCATTTAAATTTGTTTAAATTTTGAAAACTCTATAACCTTTATGTAAGTAACACTTTTAAGGATTGAGTATTGGTACTGTAACGGAGCCGACTCACAATAAGACAGAAGATATCGACAATCAATTCTGGGTAGACACTTCATTATGTTTAATGACGGTATAGCAGACTTGGTGATTTACACACTAGCGGAGATATCGGTTGAGCTACACGGCCGCCTGTTTACTCAGAAATCAATTTCCTGCTAAACACATTATAGCCAAGATAAAGGTGCCCTGTAGCTACCCTTTTTTTCTGTACATTGTTTATATTTCATTGAAATTAATCATTTTAGTAATGGGCTTAAATAAAAGAGCAGTGGATTTGGACTTATTGCGTAAAATATAGTGTCATTTGTGTTATTTTCCAGAATTGGATTCTTGTTTTATCGATTGAAATATCAATTGTACAGAAAAATAATTAAATTGACTTACCATTGTTGTTGACATTGACTTGTTTAGGCTTCCCATCATCAGCTTTCTTTGGACCACATGGATTTTCCGGAGAAGTTAAGGTGGCAGGAAAAGTCACAAACCTTTTTAAAAGTGAGACTGTGTGAGTTTGACTGATGGTTATTAAAGAGAATGACTATATATGTTAATTCTGGACAGAAAACATTCACATTTTCAAATGAACTTTTCAACAACATTCCTAAAAAATCTCTTGGACCTGGATCATTTTTATAATCGTAGTTATTTTATACATAGTATAAGGAGTACCACAAAAAATATAAAAATCAATTTCTCAAGCATTAAGGTTACTTTAGTTGGTAGCAATGTTCCCTCTAAGCTTTGCACTATTCTCATCTTCTCTGCGCAGTAGCAATCACATGGCGCGCAGTAAATAAAATCTTAACTTTTTAATTTTTTTACCCTTTTCCCCATGATGGCGCCGTTTACACGGCAGCCAGTGGCAGTAGCTCTGTCCACTCTTATGTTTTTTCGTGTTTTACAGCATGTTTTACATGAAAAATTAGAAGGAACATTGACATGCACCTGCTTATGACAGGTGTGATACTGGTGTGCCCATAACGAGCAATGATGATGTCACTCACTGGTTCTCAGTGCACTCAGGGAGGTTGCCTTTCTACCCAGACCAACGGAAAATTAGAGGGGAACATTGGTTGGTAGTATAGTCTCGTTTCAATATGCAAACAGGTACATGTCCAGAATACTTTTGTCCTCATATAGGTGATAAAAATAACGTATTTACCACAGTAAACAAAGCTCCGCCAGAGAACATCGTGTCTCCATATCATGTTCTTTCTGCTGACATATAGAATGAAGAAAGCGGCTCATATTTAATCTCTAGGGATCCTTGAAAATACTCATTCAGGTCTGCCTGTACTAGTTTGCCATTTAGTGGATAGATTGAGTTAGAAATGGAAAAACAAATGCAATAAAAAAAACGGCAAAAAGCTTTGTCATATAACTGAATTTATAAAAGAACACATTACTCAAGATAACAGTAAATGTTTAATTCAATGGACAAGCAAAAGTAACATGTCTATTGCTTTGCTACACATGTTTTTTTTTGTCAAGTACACAATAAATGAAACGCTTACATAATATACAAGCCATACATGAATATAGCCGGCTTATATACAGTTAAGGAATCATAATTTGGCCTGAAATGTCCTTATTTTTTTGTCCTTTCTTTTTCTGGGCACTTGTTTTGTAAGACAAAGCATTTTTTTTTTAAAGAAATCAATGTCTTCACTTGTGATGTTTATTCAATGGTTTGTGAATTTGAGTAAGAGGCAACACATAGGAAATGAAAGGCCTAGATGCAAAACAGAATGTTCTCCTTTTCAGCTTGTTAATAGCCCACACCGTCAATAATCATCGACGCGTCCCCGGAGACACTCTGGTTTCCCGTCAATACCATCAGAATTTGCCAGACACCCACCTTGTCGCCTCATTTGAGATTCAAAGTCTTACAGAATAACAAATTGGAAAGCGAGTTGCAAGATATTGACTTTAACATACCATGTGAGCCGTGTCCTTTTTTGCAGATCGAATGAATATGCTGCAGATGTCAGTGGTGTCCAAACTTTTTCCTTCCAAAATCTCCTTGAAAAACCTTGAAAGACCTTGAAAGTCCTTGAAAGACCTTGAAAGTCCTTGAAAGTCCTTGAAAGACCTTGAAAGACCTTGAAAACCTTAAATCAGACATCAATGGCTGTCAAAAGCAGTGAATGTGTTAATGGTTACAAGCAGCAAAATGAAGCAAAAATATCAAGATATTGCAATATTTACATTTCTATGACTGATACTGCAGAAGAGAAAATGTCCCAAGGACATTAACAAAAAGTCCACAACCAAGAAAGCTCCACTGATCAAATTGGATTATTTATAACTACAGACTTTTATTATTGTAAAGAAAATTACGGAAATTGTACATCCATCATTCCCACAGCGGAGGAGAGGCACTTGCTCCATCTAGTGTTAAATGTAAGGACTGCAAAGTAAGTTGAACTTAAGCTTCTTCTGCGGGGCGTCATCAGCAATTTTTGTCCGTAGTTTTGACACCCCTGGATTGTTGTTGACGTCAAATATGTCTTGTAGTCGTCCTCCATAACTTCAAGCCACTTCCACCTTTATCCTATTTAGTCATTTTTTTAGTCCTAATAATTAGAGGACAGCAGTCTTGACTTAGGTCATTCCCTTTGGAGACTTTTCTGTAAATGTCCATCCTTGCATTGAACAAAAAAAATGAAGATGAAAGCCTAAACTGAGCTGGAGTTGCCAATTTTTTCTCCCCAGCCAAAGCCTTTAAGTATTGATGCCGTTGGAGCCATTACTTAGAACCGACCCCTTGGTGACCTCCGTGCTGACAGTGGAGAGCGGCACGCTTTCGTAGCGTTCCGCCACCCCCCAACAGCGGCAGTGCAACAGTGTGGCCTTCAACTGCTTCTGGAAGTTGTTATTGAGGAACCCATATATGACCGGGTTGATACACGTGGACGCCATGGCGGCTAGATGGCAGAAGGAGAAGATCAAGTCGTGGCCACATCTGGGGATAGCCTCGTAGTTCCAGTCGAAAACCGCGTTGAAGATATTAAGGGGTAACCAGGAGACGGCGAAAGCCACCACGATGGAAACCAACAAGACGTTGATCCTAGTGGCGCCTTTGATATTCTTCTGCGCCGTGTTACGCCCACGATCCACCATGTCCTTCCTTCTACGTAGCCGCAAGTAGATGTGTAGGTAGCAAGAGACCACCAGGAAGAGGGGGAGCAAGTACTGGAAGACCAGGAGTGAGGTGGTATAAGCTCGCCGCGCTTCCACTGATGGCCACAACTCCATGCACACCAGTTTCTGGTCCATAGGGAATGGGATAGTTAGATTCTCCAGGGGTGAAGCCAGGACGCCGTACTTGATAAACGGCGCCGAGACTAGACAAGCCGTGATCCAGGTAAGCGCCACGGCTAGGTAAGACTGCCTGGCTGCTGGTTTCCATCCAGTGGGGTGGACGATTAGCTGGTAGCGCTCTAATGCGATGAGGACTAGCGAGAAGATGGAGACGGTGACTGATATGCATTGGATGAAGGGAGTTAGTTTACATAAGGCTTCGCCAAGAATCCAGCGGTCCATGAGTGTGTAGACGATTGTGACGGGTAGACAAACCACGCACATGAGGATGTCGGAGAAGGATAGGTTGGCGATGAGAATGTTGGTGACATTGCGCATTTCCTTGTGTCGGGCGATGACTAGGACTAGGCAGGCGTTACCCAGAAGGCCAAGCGCTAAAACGGCGCTGTATGCTATGATTAGGAAGGTAGTGGCGCTTAATGAGAGCGAGCAGTCTTCGGTGAAATCCCAAGGGATTTCTTTCCAAGACCCGCTCTGGTGGTAGTTGTTATTGGCCGGTTGCTCCATCGGCGTTTGGGATTCCCAACTGGTGTGTTGCCGACCTTCCCAGTTAAAGGGGAGATTTGGCATGGGTCGTTTTTTTTAGATGTAGAAGTAGTTGGCTATGGAGGCTTTTTTTGTTTTCTTCTGGGTGGAAGTCTTCATTTTATACCTGAAGGGGGAAAAGGAAAGTTTTCATTATGAAATGGGAATTTTTTTGGGAGAATTCTACATATATATAGTGGCATTTTTATTTGCGCGAATGGGCTATTCCAGATTTTCAAGCACTTCTAAAATAACATGTTATTTTCAGCATAATGATGGAGATAATGACTGCTCTGAGACAATCATCACGTCTCACCGCTTCAATCTTCGGAAGTGGAAGAACGACAAGGAAGAAAAGATTCCAAAATGGCCATTGATATCATGGTTTTTATCACCCCATCGTTCTAAAAAGGGCCAAACAATAAAAAGTAGGATCTCTATTTCTTCTTCATGGTAAGCAACTAGCTAATAAAGCTATACCATATTTTCACGACTGTAAGCCGCACTTAAAAGTCTGAAATTTTCTCCAAAATAGACAGTGCGCCTTATAATCCAGTGCGCCTTAGATATGGAAACAAAAACCACCACTGTCGGATATTAAAAAAACACAAACGCCTGAACTGAAACAATAGTGTTAAATATGCAGATGCCATCTTAGTTTACAAAATCTTCCATCATATAGCTCCTCCCCCACTGCAAGATTTTATACAAAAAAATCCAAAACATCAACAATGGCTGGCTCTAGAGGTGACTGTGTATTAGTACTTCATACCTGGAAGTCAATAGCAATTACCGTATTTTCACCACTATAAGGCGCACTCAAAAGTCTTAAATTTTCTCCAAAATAGACAGTGCGCCTTATAATCCAGTGCGCCTTATATATGGAAAAAATGTCATTCATTGAGGGTGCGCCTTATAATGCGGTGCGCCTTATAGTCGTGAAAATACGGTACTTAACCATATTCAATAAAAAACAGGAGCTTCTTTAATGTCAATAACGCTAAAATGACTGCTCGGAAAATGACTCTATTACACAAACAAAACGGAACAAAGCGATGTGTATTTGTGTACATATTCATTTCCCTGCATATGAATTCTGGTTAGTCCGCCACTCAGTTCCGCAAAATATGCGTCTTTCCTATCTATGTGAGCAAAATTAAATCAACAGATATATTAGCGTATATTTAAAGCACCCGGAAAGCAGATAACTGTTGGCAGGTGGGAATTAAATTGCTGCTGGCTATCTCCTTACGTCTTATTGTTGGACACAATTTGGCTTGGTGGGATAACAAAAAAAATGTGGACTAAAAGCTCTTTTGACTTTTTTGTCTAATTAAGTGAAGACCTTTAGCAAATTGACTTGTATTATTAAAAGGAAAATTATTAAAGAAAAGTGATTATGTAGGTATTTAGACCCTAACTAACGCTGAAATATTTGAAAGGTTTAAAAGTACTGGTTTTAATGTGTTGCTAAGAAACACAGGTGGATCCCCTTACCTCATTAAAAAATATAAATTAGACCTGTTATAACCACACTTGGGGCTGTTTTTTTTTTTTTTAATGACGAATGCAAATGTCCATTGGTGCTTGGAGGTGTTCAAATCAGGTGGTGGTGGTGGACAGGGATTTTTAAATTGATGTACAGTAGTGCGTCCTTGAGGTGAAAACTGGTTATTTTATTCAATTTTGTGTGACATTCTCAACGATTGATGATAAGAATCTCACCTCAGTAAATGTCTACTTGGATGATTTATATTCGTTTTGGGAGATTGTTTGGGAAAGCCGACCCAAAATAAAGAAAAAAAAATATGAATAATTTTTGGGATATTCTAATTCACAGGTGTCAAAGTGGCGGCTGGGGGGCCAAATCTGGCCCGTGGCATTATTTTGTGTGGCCCGGGAAAGTACATTTTTAGTGCTGACTTTCTGTTTCAGGATCAAATAAAAATGAAGAGTATAGATGTGTATTAAATTTCCTGATTTTCTCTCTTTTAAATCAATAATTTCATTGTTTTGATCATTTTTTTCTGTGTTTTTAGTTCAAAAATCATTTTTTAAATCTAAATATATATATAAATATTTTCTGTTTTCCACTTTAATATGGAATATAAAAAAATGGTTTCCTTTTTAAATAAAAACCAATTATTAAATAAATGATTTTCTCTAACTAAGAAAAAAGCTAAAATAAACATTGTTTTAGATCTATAAAAAATGGAATATTCAGGGATTTTAATCCAGTTCTTTTAATCCATTTATACAAAAAAAATATAAACATTATATCTAAAAATGGTCCGACCCACATGGAATCAAGTTGACGTTAAAGCGGCCCGCCAACCAACCCTTGTTCTAATTGGATTACAAAAATATTAGAAAAAAGTTGAACACTATCAAGTTAGTCAATCTAAAGACTATAAATTGGGATACGATGGAAATTCCGGATTATTTTTTTCTGTCCAATTCTATGATAAATCTCTTCATCCATCATGTAAGACGTTAGATCACCCACACACAGGCGGAAAGAACAAAAACAACAGATCAGGGTCTGGACTTGCTCATGGACAACAAATGGGACACAGCCGTCCGTGGCGGAAGAGAAAGATGACAGGCTGAAAAACGTGTGAAAGTAGCAATCTGCGAAGCACGCTAAGCGTCCTACCCACCACCCGCGCTGTCCTGCTTTGGGCTGTTTGTAGACCATAGTCAATGTTTGCATTTGCGTGTATCGGTTTAGATATCTCAGGTGACTTTTCTGCCAAAAACTGCCTTTGGAAAAATCTACACTGGCATACTACTCTTTGCTTTTTCCAAAAGTATCATATGAGGAAAATGAAATACGTTTAAGTCAATATTTTCTGGGTTGAAATGTTAATAAATAAAAAAAAATGGCCCAAAAAATACACTTTTAGCCAAGTCAATATTTTCTGGGTTGAAATGTTAATTTAAAAAAAAATGGCCCAAAAAATAGACTTTTAGCCAAGTCAATATTTTCTGGGTTGAAATGTTAAATTTAAAAAAATGGCCCAAAAAATAGACTTTTAGCCAAGTCAATATTTTCTGGGTTGAAATGTTAAATTAAAAAAAATGGCCCAAAAAATAGACATTTAGCCAAGTCAATATTTTCTGGGTTGAAATGTTAAATTAAAAAAAATGGCCCAAAAAATTGACATTTAGCCAAGTCAATATTTTCTGGGTTGAAATGTTAATTTAAAAAAAAATGGCCCAAATAATATACTTTTAGCCAAGTCAATATTTTCTGGGTTGAAATGTTAATTTAAAAAAAATGGCCCAAAAATATACTTTTAGCCAAGTCAATATATTCTGAGTTGAAATATTAATTAAAAAAATGACCAAAAAAATAGACTTTTAGCCAAGTCAATATCTTCTGGTTTGAAATGTTTAATTAAAAAAAGCCAAAAAAATAGACATTTAGCCAAGTCAATATTTTCTGGGTTGAAATGTTAATTCAAAAAAAAAATGGCCCAAAATAATACTTTTTAGCCCATACTTGGTCATTAAAAAAGACATAAATCTACTCTTTCTAAGGACATTTAAAAGACTGTTTAAATATATATCAGTTTGTACGTTATAAGTAATATTTAGTTTCTTACCAGGCTGAAGTCTTGAAGTCTTGGTTGATGACTTGGAGCCGCCAGGTGAGCCCCAAAAAATGCCGGAGAGAGTTACTTAGTTAGTGTGGATGTCTGAGAGAGAGATAGAGGAAGCTAAAAAAAAGGTATCTGCTCCAAATGGAAGGCAGCTCAGATCCTCCTTAAAGCGACCTCACTCGCATCCTCGCACTCTGACGACGATGTGATTGGGAACATGTTACATAATCAATTCCTCCGTGGCGCACCCTCGCGCACGCGCAACCAGAACGCCGCCCCCCTCCACCCCCGACCCGAAAGGCGCGTACACGCTACACCGCGGGACGTGAAATGATGAGAAATTTGCAAACAAGGTCTGCTTCCAGATTCATACATGTGGACGTCATTATTGCTTTAAGTCAAAATTACTTTCATGTGTTATTGGTGTACATTTCTTCCTTATTTTCTCACCTCCACAACACAGTTATACATTTAAATCTTCATTCCCACAGCTACTTCACACTGATAAGGGTGTGAAAACTCACATTAGGTACGTGATATGGTAAAAAGATCAGCATCCTGGGCTGTTCCAGGAATACTTTCCAGTAAATAGTTTGACGCATAATAAAATGATAGCATCTGTGCAACAAGTGGAATGGAATTATATTTTTCTTACACTAGGTTTGTATGGTTAAGTGCCCTTGGGGAAAGTCTAGCTGGGAGGCCCTCACAGATATGTTCAATTAATTTTCTTAAAGAATGTATTTTCACAAGTATTAAAGGTTACATTCGGTGCAAGGAAATTTACAAGTACAATTTACATGATATTATGATAAGAAAACACACACAAACTCACACAAGTGCTCTTGATGGAGCAGAAGGAGATAAACACACAAGTGTTTATACTCGGAATCATATCGTGTAGATAACCGTGACCGGACGCCCAGGTGAATATCATTTCGAGAGCTGATTCCAACAGTAGATATTTAGATATTAAACTGGTCCGGCGACCAAACGTCCGGGCGACCAAATGTCCAAGCGACCAAACGTCCAAGCGACCAAGCGACCAAACGTCCGGGCGACCAAACGTCCGGGCGCCCAAACGTCCGGGCGACCAAACGTCCGGGCGACCAAACGTCCGGGCGACCAAACGTCCGAGTACATTTTCTTCTGTTTTTATTTAAAAAATCATTTTGTAAAATCTAAAAATATATTTTAAAAAAGCCAAAATAAACATGGTTTTAGATCTATGAAAAAAATGAATATTCAGGGCCTTTAATCCAGTTCATTTAATCCATCTATTAAAAAAAAATCTAAATATTATATTTATATATATTTATGGTCCGGCCCACGTGAAATCAAGTTGACATTAATGTGGCCCACGAACCAACCCGAGTTTGACACCCTTGCCCTATGACGTTATCTTGAATGTTTTGGGTTAGCTATAAGATGAACAATTTCCCCGTATTGGTTGTGTCAGGCCAAATGTATTCCTGCCTGTCATTTGTCATTCTATGCAAAACGTCTGCCGATTAGCCTCCAGCAGAATTAAACTGAAAAATGATTCCTTCCCAAGTAATGCATGGTGTTCCCCACCCAGACATCGTCACGATCCCAATCCCTTTCCAACCTCCCCCGACTTGAACAAACGAATCTATTTTCAACTTTCTTTCATCCCCGCGTCTCATACTCGCAAAAGCAGGTCGTTAAATTCTTCACCGTCCCCGCACGGCTCTCTAAACTGAAAACTATTGGCGAGAGCAGCGGAGCTGATTCCTTCGCCGCCAGCAGCTTCGTAGGTGTTCACTTGACGCCCAGAAACGGGCGACAAATCACCAAAGAATCAATGTTACGATTTGAGGAGAACAGCGGGAACTACCGTACTTTCTCGACTATAAGGCGCATTGTATTATAAGGTGCACTGTATTATAAGGCGCACTGTATTATAAGGCGCAGTGTCTATTTTGGAGAAAATTTAAGACTTTTAAGTGCGCCTTATAGTCGTGAAAATACGGTAATTGCTATTGACTTCCAGGTATGACGCACTCACTATTTCACAGTCACCTCTGGAGCCAGCCATTGTTGATGTTTTGGATTTTTTTGTATAAAATCTTGCAGTGGGGGAGGAGCTATATGATGGAAGATTTTGTAAACTAAGATGGCATCTGCATATTTAACAGTATTGTTTCAGTTCAGGCATTTGTGTTTTTCTAATATCAGACAGTGGTGGTTTTTCGTTTTTGGTTTTCTGTTTTTTCCATATATAAGGCGCACTGGATTATAAGGCGCACTCTCTATTTTGGAGAAAATAGAAGACTTTTAAGTGTGCCTTATAGTCATGAAAATACGGTAATACCCATCTAATGAGCATTCCTCCCCCATGTTAAGATAACTACATCTTGCTTCTCTACTGTCACTCACCTTTTGTTTTTTAGATATTTTTCCATCTGCTCTTGTCTTGATTGAAGGAGGGAAACAAACCCCCCAGAGAGACTCCAGTCAAGAGTGACATGAAATAGTTTTCCAGCAAACTTTGTCTTGACTCTTATCTTCGCAACACAGTATTTATACCTAAAAACGGGAAGTCGGATAAGATTTAATAATCAGGGCCAGTGAGTATATATTTTATGGGTTTTAAAACAAACATGTCGGTCAAAAAAAAACTATTTTAAACAAGACGGATAACGAGCTATCCATGTTTACAATGACGTCAAAGAATCTTCCAATTTATTTTAATGCCTATGGCCTATGTTTGCTTATCGGTGAGTTATTCTCTGTCCAAGCATACATCAACATAATATGACAAAAAATAAGACTAACAACCATATTTGGATTCCATGGAGGTATATGTTACAAAAGGTGACATTTTTTTAAAGGTTAAATGTGTCATGGTGTGTATAATTCAAGGAAATATTACTTGGGTAAACTTCCCCTACTACACTGTTCACCTATTACTAGACTGGAGTACATATTTATATTAGCATGTCTTTAATAGATGTTTAATGAAGTGGTTGATTTGTGTTAATGTGAAATTAAGAGAGGAAAAGATACGGTTTCACTTTAATAGTGAAAAATGTGTACTAATAGAACATTTGGCATTCAACTGCATGTAGTGGTGAGGTCGCAGATGGGAAACGGTGTTATCGCATTATTATTACGTGAGTCACAAGTGTAAAATATCAGCAAGGAGACACAGCAGTAATTTTGCAATGTTATTAAGCTGAAGGTTATTAATTATTATTGTGAAATACCTTTGTTAATCGCTGACATTTGACTGTATGCGAGACAAAAAAGATTAAATGTAAACAAAGTGATGAGACAATGAGGAACACCTGGACAAGATGTGCAGGTGCGGTAATGATAAGCACAAATGAATCATGTGACTGGTTAAACAAAAACTTGTGTTTGTGGTTGTTAAATATAACAAGTGCGATCGTAAAAAAAAAACTAGGCTGTGTGCAATGTTGTTTGGTACGTAAAAAATGTCAACCAAGATTTCTATTTTGGTCTCACAACATAATGGTATTCTGTTCAAGAGTAGAACATTCTGTTGTTTTGATTCTAACGTTCTAAAAAAGGGAACTGTATACATATTTCTACTTTATATTCAGACGGACCATTTTAAATATAATATTTAGATTTTTTTTATATAAATGGAGAAAAAACTGAATATTCATTTTTTTAGATCTAAAACAATATTTATTTTAGCTTTTTAATATATTTTTGATTTTACAAAATGATTTTGGAACTAAAAAAAGAAAAAAAAGATTAAAAATTACAATTATTGATTTAAAAGGGGAAAATATCAGAAAATGTAATATACATCTACACTCTTCATTTTAATTTGATCCTAAAACAGAAAGTCGGCATTCATCATTTACTTTCCTGGGCCCCAAAAAAATGATGCGGCGGACCAGATTTGGCCCCCGGGCCGCCACTTTGACACCTGTGACCTAACTTATACTTGAAATAGTAAAAAAAAATATAAACACAGTACAAAACCGTTACTCCAGCAAGGATAAAAAAATGATATACTATTATTAAATTGCCCTATCCATTGTGTTCATTGGCAAAACAACTACATTGCATTTAGGAGCTTCTAATGGTGAACCTGACAGAAAGCAATACGTGCTATTAGGAGAATTGAATTGGTGGATAA
The DNA here is from genome assembly GCF_051989575.1 of Stigmatopora nigra. Lineage (NCBI taxonomy): Eukaryota > Metazoa > Chordata > Actinopteri > Syngnathiformes > Syngnathidae > Stigmatopora > Stigmatopora nigra. The sequence continues at coordinate 15,768,677 of NC_135511.1, read as the reverse complement.
GCCTTTCTTTCAACTGAGTTCAATTCCAAAAAGAAGAGAGTAAAGGAACATTGATTACGTGTCCTAGTATTTTCCCGAGTACCTCTCACGCTATGATGTATTGTGTGCAAGCAGCCCCAAGACGGAGTGGAGGACAATCTCGGCCGCCTACTTCAGCCCTTTTGGCGAGGCGAAGTGGAAGTGATCCTTGACACCGTCACTGAGACACGGTGGTTTAAATCCCCAGAGGCATTAAATAACCTCGGCCTACAACAAATGCCAAAATGCTGCAGGTACTGGCCGATGACAAACAACCCCCATCAGACGCACAGGTCACGTCTGACAGGCGGCTAAAGCCGAATGCTACTTTAGAGCAATGTCATTGTGTCAATGGGAATAAAACATCTACAAAAGTCTATACATACTTACTATCTGGCTAGACTTTTGAAAAAGTTTACTTTTGCATTCAGACTACACACTAATGACCAATTTAACCCTCTTTCGAGTACTCATGGGCGGCAATCATTTGTTGCCAAGGTCTCCCAGTCCAAATGGATTGGACATCTAATCGCAACAACCAATCACAGGGCATGAGGAGATGGATAACTGTTAACGCTAGAGGTCGTTTAGAGGGTTCAACCAGCTTACCGTTTACGTTTTTGGAATGTGGGAGGAAATTGGAGTACCCAGAGAAAAGCCAGGCTGGCCCAGGGAGACCATGCTAACTACTCTTTAGCCTCATTTCTGTTTTGGTGGTGCTGTAGTCCTATAACAGTCAGATTATTTCCAACATTACCACATATTAATATGTGACCATCGGACACTTCATACAGTAAGTCTATGTAATAAGTTACTGGTGTCAAAGTGGCGGCCCGCGGGCCAAATCTGGCCCGCTACATCATTTTGTGTGACCCGGGAAAGTAAATCATGAGTGCCGACTTTCTGTTTTGGGATCAAATTAAAATGAAAAGTATAAATGTATATTAAACTTCCTGATTTTCACCTTTTTAAATGAATAATTGTGTTTTTTAGTCATTTTTTTCTGTTTTTAGTTTTTAAATTATTTTGTAAAATCTAAAAATATATTAAAAAACAACTAAAATAAACATTGCTTTAGATCTATAAAAACTGAATATTCAATGATTTTAATCCAGTTCTTTTAATCCATTTTTAAAAAAAAAAATCATTTTATATCTAAAATGGTCCGGCCCACGTGAAATTGAGTTGACGTTAAACCCAACCCGAGTCTGACACCCTTGATGTAGACGATTCTTTCTTTTGATAGCAAAAAAAAAAAAAAAACATAGAAATTTGCATCATTTCCAAAGAGGCTAGCATATAATTAGATCATCATTTCCTTGCCATTTTGCCAATTTTATACACGACTCAAATTTCTGCTTTTCCAGACAGAAAACCACAGTGCAAAATATTGAGGACAATCAATATGCTAATGAAGACTTGTTCTTTGTTGTACGAAGCACGACCATATCGCCGTGGCAGCATCTCATTAATGGAGCACATACAATCTTACTATTGAACCTCTAAATTAAGTGCAATATACTGACGCTTAATTTCTCCAATCTATTCTTCCTTAATGTTTCCGAATCTCCTTGGAAATACACTTTTTCTTATGGACCATTAAGTTCAGTCAGAAATAAAATAAAAATACAAATTTGCAGCTTAGGATATCTATTGTTATGCCATTAACAAAACAACAAGTTAAATTGCGAGATAGTTTGCGAGATGAGGCTTGTTAAAACAGTCGAATGAGCAGATTGAAGGAGAGATTCATTGCGCCGTGCATGAGGTCTGATTACCCAATTTAATTCATATAAATAGTCTGCATATGAATCGCGTCACATCCATATTCTCAACAGCTCGTGACATTTGCGAAATGGACCTATGGGTGCTTTTTTCTTTTTGCCAATTCATCTCTTTGACTGGGATGGATTCTTTTTGGGGTTCTGGTGAATGACAATGTGTCCACCTCCCCATAAATAACACATAGGCCAAGTTTGGGCAAACTTTTTGGGCCCCACATTGACTTTAAAAATTTGACAGATACGATACATATAAAAAAGTGCATCCGTTAACAGTGCATATGAAAAATAAACAGAAAAAAGGACTACAGTATTAAGTACAAAGTCAAATAAAAATAATTGCATTAAGGAATATTAAAATGTCATTTAAAAAAAAATAGATGACTTTAGATGAGTACATTGACTTTAAAAATTTGACAGATGGGCCGGGTCAGCACAAGATACGATACAGATAAAAAAGTGCATCTGTTAACAGTTCATATGAAACATGAACAGAGAATAAGGACTAAAGTATTAACATATTCATCATTACAGTAAAAGTATAAAGTACAAAGTAAAAAGGAATGTATTAAGAAATATTAAAATGTCATTTAAAAAAAGTAGGAGGGGCTATAAAACACGAAAAACAAATAAGAGTGGACAGAGCTACTGCTACTGGCTTTTTCGTGATGGCGCCATTTTGGGGAAAATAAAATAAAAAATATTATTTGGACAACGTCGGCGGGCCGGAATAAAAGGCCTGGCGGGCCGGATTTGGCCCGCGGGCCGTAGTTTGCTCATATTTGACCTAGGTGTAATTGTTTTAACTTGAATACGGTGGTTGGTTACGTGACATTTGAAGTGGAGCGCTGCATCTGCAACTATTGACATGCAACTGGGTTGTCTTGTTCGTGTTTGTGAAATGAGGTCTCGCAGGAAATGCGGCGCGTTCTGCACCATGAGCTGCATGCTAATTGATCATTTGATGTTAAAGCGGAAGAGGACATAAAGTTGCTTCTGATTCCTGGAACATTCCATTAGAAAGTGGGGACAAGTTGGCCCTCCCTTGCCTTCTTCCCCCCTTGGAGAGCAGCTGTCAAAACAGAGTAGAGTCCAGGAAAGCTATCTGCCTGCTTGACGTCTTGTGTAATCCTTCCTACTGTTCTGCCACGTGTGGGGCCCATGTGATGTTAATTTGGCAAATTAGCACACAGGAAAAATTTGCATTGCGTGCATTTTTATGAAGCAATGCATTTTTTTTTTTTTTTTGCATGTCTTTAGCTAAAATGACACTGGGGGCTGGAAATGAGCCCATTTTAAGAAACTCGTTCAGACATGGGCAAACTATGGCCGGCGGGCCACATCCGGCCCGCGAGGCGTTTTAATCCGGTCCGCCGACGTTGTCCAAATAATGTTTTTTATTTTTTTATTTTTCTTCCAAGATGGCGCCGTCACGCGGAAGCCAGTAGCAGTAGCTCTGTCCACTCTTATTTGTTTTTTGTGTTTACATTACATTTACACGTTTACATAAATGACATTTTAATATTTCTTAATATATTCCTTTTTACTTGACTTTGAACTTTATACTTTTTACTTTAATAATGAGTGATGAGTATGTTAATACTTTAGTCCTTTTTTTCTGTTTATGTTTCATATGCACTGTTAACGGATGCACTTTTTTATATGTATCATATCTTGTGCTGACCCCGCCCATCTGTCAAATTTTTAAAGTCAATGTGGCCCCCCCGGGCCCAAAAATATGCCCACCCCTGCGTTAGGTGCTATTGACCACATGAGATGTCCAAACCATGTTGACTGGGGGAGGTTGGCAGTAAACCATCACTGCAAGAACTCCCAGCCAAATTGGATTGGTCATCTAGTGCTGTCAATAGAAGTGAAATATGAACTATTATAGCTAGTCTTCCCATTTAGAAGGTGTTATGAAATAGTGGGCATGTGCTAAAAACGAAAATGACTGCTTTAATGTAATTTTAGAATCAAGTTTGGCTGTTTATAACCATTTATAGGAAAAAAAGGGAGGATTACAAGTGAGGTTTTCATCTCTGCATATCAATGGTGTAGTTTGAATGATGGATTGATTCTTTTGCTTTCTTTGTAATCCTCAAAGACCCTCAAAGAGCATGGAATGTCTCATCGGCTCGCGTCAAACTTGTAACAAAGTGATTTATGAGAACAATGACATATCGATCCAACAGACGAATCCTGTCAAAGTACTATATGTGAAGTGCATCCTTAATCATTGCAGGGCTATTAAATAGCCGACAAGAGCAACCACGGGACTTTGACTCGGAGGAAAATGAATGGCTGTTTCCCTAAAAACGGAACGGCCACAACAAAATTGAACCTGCCAGCAACGTAGGAACTTTACAACTTGCAATTCGTCCTACAAATCACAGTGAAGGGAGTACGAAAACCAACAATGTAGAGACCAGATTCACTCCAAGCACTTTCAAAACAAAGTTGAATTAGAAATGGGAAAACATATTTTAGTGCAGAATTTTAACTGAAATTTTATAACCAAAATAACCAAGTATGGAAACCCATCAGTGGAAATGATTCAAGTAGAGGAATGATAAGCTGCATGTATACAAAATGTATTTCTTGCCATTCAGTTTATACAGTGGGCTGAAGTCAGCTGGGATAGGCTCCAGCACCCCCCGCGACCCTGAGGATAAACCGCTTCAGAAAATAAGATGAGATGGGAGTTTATACAGGGAAAATGTACCCTAATTAACCCTTCCGGAAATTCATTTAACTCATTGGCATCTATTATTCAAGACCATAGTTGGCTAGGATAGGCTCCAGCACCCTCATGACCTTAGTGAGGATAAGCAGTATGGAAAATGAATAAAGGAATGAATAATTGTTATGTCGTGGCAAGCTGAAAGAGATTCTGAGCAAAGAGCGACCTCTAGTGTGAATTAAAAATGACAGCATGACTACAGAAAAAAATACAGGTTTAAACAGGTGTTTTTATGTGACGCGTAGTTAAATATATTACTTCATTGACTTCATTTTTGTTTAAATTTGATGATAAACTAAACGCTTTGATCATTATACCTTGCCTGCCGTCTATTTATACACGTTTCTGATTGGCTAAGACAGACAAATGGGCGTGCCCCAAAGATAAGACTCAAAACAATCCAGCTTCGACGTAAACAGATCAGCAAAGATCAAAAATCACGTCGCTAGAAGCACAGAATCCGAATTGGAAGTGAAAACGCCCCAACGAGTGCAGCTGAGTGATTGTTGTCATCGTCATCCAACATTTTTATTGACCTTTCAACTGTGAGCTTTCAATGTTAGCTTGTTAGCTTGCCAGTTGACATCAGGTGAGTAGACATCCATTTGACGTGGACTTTACATTCAAATCTTATTTTTAATTTACTGTGTAAACTGACGTGAACGCAGCTTGTTTCCTGTTGGTTTTGTTGTTGTTAATTATTGTTGTTGTTGTTTATAAAGCTGTCAAATACTTCACACTGAAAGTCATCCTGATGATGCTGGCGCCTGTCAACAAGGGTGATGGAGCCTAAACAACACAGTCCCACCATGTCAGAAAATGGACAACTTGGGCATCTTGGCGGTTTGGCATCTGGCGGCTCGTCAGTTCGTCGGAAACGCCAAATCTACCAAAGTCGGTCCCATTCTCAAAGCCTGCTGGACAGACTGTTAGGATTGAGGCAAGATGGAATTCTTTCCGACGTGGTTCTTCTGGTGGAGGGTCAAAGCATCCCTGGCCACCGTGTGCTTCTGGCAGCTTCCTGCGACTACTTTAGGTATTTTTTATCTTCTTTAATTAGACAAACAAACTTGCTGGCCATATCTTGCTGATTGAAGAATGCGGAAAAATTAATTCGAAAAGCTTTGGTGACTTCTGCCTAGCAACCGAGAATGTAACAGAGTGGAAGACATGGAATAAAGTGGCAGTTGTGGCATAACCATTTTATTCCAGTTAGTCATTATTAACATGGCACTAATTGAAAAACTTGAATCATATTTAATGCATTTGAGGGTGCTGTTAGATTCTAATGACGTATTGATGTGAAAAATACAAAACTATCATCCTACCTTATAGGTATTTACATGTGGTACATATTTCTTATTGAAATGGTCTCCATCCTAACCATCCTAAGACGCAGTCCTCTAACACCAGGGTCATATTCTCCTCAGGGGGATGTTCACAGCAGGCCTCCGGGAGATGCAGCAAAAGGAGATCCCCATTCACGGAGTGACGTATTTGGGCATGAGCAAAATAATGGACTACATTTACACTTCGGAGATCGAGTTAGACCTGGACAGCGTGCAGGAAGTCCTGATAGCGGCTACATTGTTGCAGGTGGGCTTGTGGTATTTGTGGTACAGATGATTTAATTGCTCAAGTTTGAAGGGTGCTCGAACGTTTGGTCGCCAATCAAATGGTGACAGTTTACTGATGAAGCACTGTTTAATATCCAATTACTGTTTAATATCCAAGTACTGTTTAATATTCAAGTACTGTTTAATATTCAAGTACTGTTTAATATTCAAGTACTGTTTAATATTCAAGTACTGTTTAATATTCAAGTACTGTTTAATATCCAAGTACTGTTTAATATCCAAGTACTGTTTCATATCCAAGTACTGTTTAATATCCAAGTACTGTTTCATATCCAAGTACTGTTTCATATCCAAGTACTGTTTCATATCCAAGTACTGTTTCATATCCAAGTACTGTTTCATATCCAAGTACTGTTTCATATCTAAGTACTGTTTCATATCTAAGTACTGTTTCATATCTAAGTACTGTTTAATATCTAAGTACTTTTGACCAGTGACCAAAAGACCGCCGACCAAACGTCCGGTCACGAGTTTGCAGTTGCCACTTTTGAATCTTTGTCTTTGTCAAAAGCTTGAGGACGTGATGGACTTCTGCTGCGAGTTCCTCTTATCCTGGTTGGACGAGAGTAACATACTGGAGATCCACCACCTGGCTGACGTTTACGGACTGGGTCAGCTGAAGGCTAGAGTCCACGCTCACATCCTGAGCAATCTGCAGACTTTTTCCCGCACTGACGTTTACAGACAGTTCCCTGCGGAGGAAATATTCCGCGCTTTGAGCAGTGACGAATTACAAGTGCGAAGTGAGAATGAAGTCTACGAGGCGGCGCTACACTACCACTACAGTCCTGCTCAGGTGGAAAGTGACCAGGTGTACTTGCAGGTCAGTCATCTTCATCCAACTTCACTCCTCTGAGTAGAATTTGGCGTCCATGAATTCCCTCGCTAGTTCGCTAAATCTAAATCTTGCCGCCATTGCAGGAGCGTCTCAAGATGCTGGACGCTGTGCGCTTCAGTTTGATGGAAAAACCGACACTCAAGAGGCTACACGATAAACTGGAGCCGTGCCCTCTGAAGGAAGCCGTGTCCGTGGCCCTCCATTACCACGAGAATGAGATCTGGCAACCCGTTTTTCAGAGTCCTCTCACACAGCCTCGCTCTACGTTCTTCTGCATTTTGGCTTTTGGAGGGATGTTCGGGTCTCACGTGGAAAAGCAACACGTGTTCCAGGTTTTCCACCCAAGCTGGAAGGAGTGGCGAGCACTGGACGCGGCGAATAGTCCTCGAATGTCCAACCAGGGAGTCGCTGTGTTGGACAATTTTGTGTATCTTATTGGCGGAGACAGGAACACCAGTGGATTTCGGGCGGAGACTCGTTGCTCCAGGTGAGGAGGACAATTTGTAGTCTTTGACAAACAGAAATGTGGACGGATGCCAGGTCATAGGAGGTTAAAGTGGACAATTTATTTGTTCTGTTGTGTTTTCTGATGAGACCAATTCAATTTCCAAAAGTAAGTCAATCCGACGAGATTTTTGTTGACATTGCACTCAGCCAAGACTTCCAGTTTTTTTTCAGTTTGGCTCATTTAACAGACTAAATAAAAATCTTAAAATTTTTTATTGACTGATCAGAGAAATATTGGGTTTAGACTAAAATTTCTAAGCGCATCAAGATTTCCCGAATACCCATTCAATATCTAAATATTGATTAGTAATTGGAATGATTTAGGGCGGTCCGGTGAACGAGTAATCAGTTCTAAAATCAAGGGTTCGATTCCAGGCCTTTCTGAGTGGAGTTTGTTCTCTACGTGGTTGTGTGGGTTTTCTCCGGGTATTCCAGTTTCCTCCCACATCCCCAAAACACACATATATGCTGGTTGAAGACTTTAAATTGCTCTTACCTATGATTGGCTGTCCTTTAGTCTCCTCCTGCCTTGCGATTGGCTTGCCACCGATTCAGGGTGTCGCCAAAGTTAGTTGGGATAGGCTCCAGCACCCTCTCTTGTGAGTCTAAACGGTACGGAAAATGAAAGAATGACATCAGTTAGTGATTAAGTACTACCATTTATGTTAAAGCAATAATAGTGAGTGAATTATTAAATTAATTGTTATGTGCTCCTATCCACGTAGATATGACCCTCGCCACAACACCTGGTGCGCCATCCAGCCGTTGCAGCAACAGCACGCCGATCATTGCGTCTGCGTGGCGGGCGGACACATTTACGCCATCGGAGGTCGCGACTACAGCAAGGTGCTCCACTCAGTGGAGCGATATGACCCGCACACCAACACCTGGGAGTTGGTGGCCCCACTGACCAAAGAAGTAAAGAGTTTTGTAGCTCTGTCCACAGGAGGGCGCTGTGTAATCCCTCATTGGAATCTTAAGTTTTTTGTTCTTGTTTTCTCTCCGTTTTAGGTTTACGCTCATGCCGGAGCTGTGCTGGATGGCAAAATTTACATTAGCTGTGGACGTAGAGGGCGAGCGTACCTAAAGGAGACTAGTTGTTTTGACCCGGCAGCCAATCAGTGGACAATGTGCGCAGACGGGCCGCTGGGGCGAGCCTGGCACGGAATGGCGGCGGTCAACAGTCGCCTCTACGTCATTGGGGGAAGTAATGATGATAATGGGTATCGACAGGATGTTTTACAGGTAGTGTCATTATGTTTTTTTTTTAATTTGTCTAGTTTGGACACCCATGGTCTATAGGAAGGGTGTCAGACTCGAATTGGTTCGCAGGCTGCATTAACATCAACTCGATTTCATGTGGGACGGACCATTTTAGATATAATATTTAGATTTTTTAATGAATGGATTAAAAGAACTGGATTAAAAACCCTGAAAATTATTTTTTTTATAGATCTAAAACAGTGTTCTTTTGGCTTTTTTATGTATTTTTAGATTTTACAAAAAAAATTTTGAACTAAAAACAGAAAAAGATAGATTAAAAATTACAATTATTGATTTAAAAAGGGGTAAAATCAGGAAATTTAATATACATCTATATCTATCATTTTAATTTGATCCTAAAACAGAAAGTCGGTACTCACGATTTACTTTCCCGGGCCGCACAAAATGATGCGGCGGGCCAGATTTGGCCCCCCGGGCCGCCGCTTTGACACAGGTATAGTTTAAAGATCTATGTTGGTCAAATGAAGTTGAATGTTGAAGTAAGGAGGTCAATGATCACAGCCAATGAGTTAAAACATTTTTAAAATAACCATAAACGACTGTTTTTTTTTTTTTTTTTTCTTGATCATTGTTTTCAGACGGCGTGCTTTGACCCCTCGGACAACTCGTGGACTTTACTGAGCCGCCTCCCCGCCGGCCACGGGGAACCCGGCATAGCAGTTTTGAACGATCGCATCTACGTGCTGGGAGGGCGCTCTCAATATGTCCACGTGTTCGACCCCGACACCGGCGAGTGGGAGAGTGGCGCGCCGTTCAAGGATCGCGTCTCGGGTCTGGCGGCCTGCGTGGCGCTGGTGCCGCCGGTGGTGATGGAGCTCGCTAACGGCTTGGAACGGAACCTCGATGCGTCGATGGATGAATCCCTCAACTCGGAAACGAGCTCGATAGAATACTAACGACTGCGAACGAACTGGGCGTGGCCGTCTTATTTATAGAAGCGTTATGTCTAGCTTATGGCCTTTATTTTGTGCCTATCAAAAGACAAATTTGCACATTTAAATGCTAATTTTCAATGGAACAGCAACTTTGTGTTTCAAATTAAATGAAGTATGAAGGTTTTAGGCCACATTATTATTGGTGGGGCTAAGTTTTGGGCGGTGCTCTGTCTTTTGGTACGTGTTTATTTTTCAGATTTATAGTTCAGAATTATACTATGTGCTGTTGAAAATATCAAAGCAATATTTTCTATTGAATGACTCCCATTATGTCTGTTACCCATGTTATGCAAATAGTGGGAAAGAAAAATAAAAAATATGTGGTACATAATTTTGTGTTCTGGTTTGATCATTTAAAAAAAATGGAGTCTCAGTATACAGTTTTTTAATTTTATTAAAACATTGAATGGAACGAACATATTCAATATTAAGGAAATAATTTTTATCTACATGACAATGCTATGATAATCATGAATAGGTCACATGACCTTTTCAGGGATGCATTGGACGATATAATGGACTTTAAATGATGAAATCCCTCAAATTTAGGCAATTCTGGCAATTAAATTGAGTTTTCTGTCCGGGGCATACTATTTAGCAACAATATCTAATTGGCCGTGATAAAAACTACAAGTAAAATGTTATTCAGGCAGAGATATCAAGAAAACAATTCATTTCACATTGTATTAAAAACGTGATGTATTGAAACAAACATTTCACCAATTCCATTAAATGCAGCTGTGTATAATGACAATCAAGGCTTTTGATATAATACTGAAATCACGAGTGTTTTATACAAACAAAATACATTATATAGCATGTCAACAGTAAGCACACTACCTTAATAAGCCTCACATTAATCACTTACCGTGTACCAAAAGTAAGCAATATATGAACTTTCTCTGCTAGCATAGCGATTAGCCACTCGCGACTAGCGCTAGCCTCATGCTAATAACTAATTAACAAGATATTGCAATTGATGATACAAAACGGTCACTAAAATATTCAACATTGATCCGATTGTTTCTAGGCATTTTCGAACAATACATACTTTAGTTAAATACGATATTAATTAGTACACCGTTTAGTATTAAGGCTTAATCAATAAAACTTTTTGCTTACCGTAGTTAAACACGACGACCACAGGGCTTTAAATCTGCATAAACGGCAACTTTTGTGTCCTATAAAGTAAACAACGCATTAGACATCCAAATAAATTAGATAATAGTCGATAAAAATGTTTGTAATATTAAATATCTCATACCGGAAGTTTGCTGCGCTCATTCGCGATGCTCTCCAAATTAAAAAGAGTTGTTATATTCATTGTTGCCGTCAGAGAGCGGTGTTTCCTCCCAAATCATTAAAAAATAAAACAGCAATTTCAAAACAAAAGTATACTAAAAAAGCACTAATTAAATGATTCGTCCAAGATGGAAAATTGAATTTGACGTATTTTCCCTTAACTAAATGACTACTTAATCGATTAAAAGTTCACGAAGTGGTGAACTTCAGACTATTCTATAGGAGTTCTGTCATATGTTTTAATTTCCATATAATACACAGCTGGGCAAAATTATTCTAACTTAACCCTTTAAATGCCTAAAGGACCTTTTTTTTGCAAAAAATAAAACTGTCTCATAACAGACCTAAACAGCAATGCACCGAATTCCCCCCAAAATTGCAAGTTAGCGCCACACTGTTTGAAGGTAAAAAAACATTTTTAGCTCAAAATACTTCATTTTCCCCCCCAAAAAATATTCATAATAAACATAAATCATCTCAGAAGATAATATTGGTATATTTGAATCATCCAAAAACTACACAACATCAGAAACTGATGCAACAAAATGGACTAGAACATTCCTATATTATCAGTAAAATGCAATTTTTCAGCCAAAGTCAGCTCTAGCACCCCCAGAAAATGAGATGAGATGATAAATCATGGCAGCCAAAGGGTCAAAGATACCTTTTTCCAATTGTATTACTTCATTTAAGATCAATATTGGCAAGAATTTATTCTACTTATTTATAATTTTACAGTCCAACTTTGGACATTTGGAGCAACTGAGCTTATTGCAGACGTCCTACTTTTATATAAGGCAGCCAAACAGTCTCTCGTAGTTCCTCTCCATTTGTCCCTGCACTCCATCCGCTTTATGAAGGCTGACTGCTGCTTTCCTCTACATCTGTCAACCTTTCCAAAAGCCCCCCACTTGCTATCTTTCACACTATTGTGCTGCCCGTCTAGGGGGGCTCTTGCGGCCCACCGACACCCATCATGGATGTCCACCATCAACGTAGGGTGTCAGACTCGAGTTGGTTCGCGGGCCGCTTTAACGTCGACTCGATTTCATGTGGGCCAGACCATTTTTTGATACAATATTTAGATTTTTTTTTTTATAAATGGATTAAAAGAACTGGATTAAAATTCCTGAATATTCAGTTTTTTATTGATCTAAAACAATGGTTTATTTTAGCTTTTTTATATTTTTTAGATTGCACAAAATGATTTTTGAACTAAAAACAGACAAAATTGATTAAAAAATGACAATTACTGATTTAAAAAGGGGAAAATCAGGAAATTTAATACACATCTATTCTAATTTCATCCTAAAACACCAAGTTGGCACTCATGATTTACTTTCCCGGGCCACACAAAATGATGCGGCGGGCCAGATTTGGCCCCCGAGCCGCCACTTTCACACACTTTCTCCTCTAGTGCCATCGAGGGACGTTTCCAACTCATTTCTGGCACTAAAGCACGACATAGTGGATTTTTACGGACAAATCAAACCTCGGGCCATTATCAAGGCAATTAAAAGGCCACCATGACACCCGGTGGAATTGAAAAAAACAACATTATGTCGTCACTTATGGTTTGTCGAGTTGTGATCTAAAAAGACTTTAGCAAAGTTGACCTTGAAACAGCAGTTTGCCATTTAGTTGGCACAGCAGGAGAACACACGACCATCCGGCACCCCCGAAATCAGCAATTGTACACGAGATGGGCCTAAAAAACCACCCCCTTTATTTACAACAGTCATTAGTGGGCCATATCCATCCCGGGTGGTGTGTCAGTGCTCAGCCTGTGTTTTCCTGGGCTGAAAGGCTGGGCGACAATCCTCCATTGTCATGCTTTTTAGAGCCATTGACGTGAAGAACAAGAGTCGTGCTTTGCTTTATGATGCGAGTGGGTAAACCACAGCAGGTGAGCGCCAGTCGCAGTTACACACGGGCTTTAAAGCATGCTGAGCCTGTCCAAACTACGCACTGGCACTCATTAGAGCCACAATGGACAAATACAAATAAACACCAATGTTGGGTTGCTTATTAAACATAATTGTTTTCCAGAAAAAAAAACAATACTAAAGTGGACATGTTTATTATTGTGTTTTATTTTTTTTTAATTAGGGCCATCTCATTTTTGTGATTAGATGCAAATTGTATTTTGTTGCGGTGTACTTTTAATTTGCTGAGTAATAATGATAAAGTTGGATTGGAGAGGATAAAAAATGCAAAAGTGTGACATGTGAACTCATTTTTGTGCTTTTATTCCACTTGTAAAAGAGTGAATTTGAATGCTAAATGGTGGAAATGGGAAAATAGGGACATTTTTGTATGTTTTGTCTTCGACAACCGTCCCATTCACAATTAATTGGACATCTGGGGGTGACTGTGAATGGGTTAAAGTTGCTTTTAAAAAGAACATTACAATTACCTGATGAGTGGTTTTAAAATAATTCTTATTTGGGTTTCTCTTTTGGTTGCAGGGTGACTTTTAATGACATCCACATGGGGCTCTAAAGCCGCATGTGGCTTTTCCCATCCTTCTACTGCAGTTTGAATGAGTTACTACAATGATTTAGTCCATGGAATTGTTATTAATTCATCACTGGATCAAGTATTCATTTAAACATCAATCAGCCTGAAACTTCCAATTGAAAAGACACCAAACAAACCTTTTAACATTTTTATTTCTCAACACATCACGAGAACCAAAAAAAAATTGCACACATTTATGATTAGTATTTTCTTTTTCTCTTCTTAAATTTCTTCTTTTCCTTTTAATTTCTTTCTCCTTTGACTTTTTACAAAAATAATACAGACGCAAACAGAACCAAATAGCAAATAAATAGACAAGTGATAAACAATAAAGCAAGTCCTCAGTACAGCATCGCAAACTCAAAAATGGCCCGAAAGGTGGGCGCCCTCACCAGCAAGAATAAGAAAAGAGCGGGTACTGGCTCCACTCCGTCACGTTGCCGTGGGGATAGCCGTGATGCACGGCCGGCGTGGCGTAATCGGCGCCCAGGTGGTGCGGAGGCGGGTATTGGGCCGGAGCCGAGCCGCTCCACTGCCCCAGCGGCTGCTCGGCGCCGTAGGGCCCGTAGACGTGGTGGCCGAGGACGGCCGGCTTGCTCCCCGGGGCCGTCGAGGCGTTGAGTAGCCCGGGGTAGTCTTGGGAGCCCGCCGGGAGAGGCTGCGGGGCGCACGGAGGGGCCGCTCCGTGAGGGCGGGGCTTGGAGGCATCCTGGTCGGGGACGGCCACGTCGGGGACGCGAGATTCGAAACTGGCGCGCGCCGAACCGCTGGCGCTGCTGCCCACGCTGGAGGACGGGGATGGAGATTTTCCGTATTCTTGGAATCTAAAAAGCCCACAAAAAATGGGAGTTATTATATTATTATTATTATTGTTATTATTATTTTAATAGTTTGTACTTGTTACTGATAAGTCAGTAGTGGCAAACTGCTGACAAAGTTTAAAAAAGAAAAGTTTATCATTACAGAGGTTGAGAAACGCTATAAGATTATATATATATATATATATATATATATATATATATATATATATATATATATATATATATATATATATATATATATATATATATATATATATATATATATATATATATATATATATATATATATATATATATATATATATATATATATATATATATATATATATATATATATATATATATATATATATACATATACATATACATATATACATATACATATATAGAATATGCTGTAAACTTTGGGATTCGGTCACAAAATATGTATCTTTGAATTTGGCTTTCAAATTTGAATGAGTAAGCGACGGGTTAGCGCGTCTGCCTCACAACTCTGGGGTCATGGGTTTAAATCCAGGTCGGTCCACCTGTGTGGAGTTTGCAAGTTTCCTCCCACAGTTGAGAAAATGAATGAATGAATAAAACCTAGCATATGAACGCAAACAACCTGTTCCATTTTATTGGGTGAGCTGAGAGGTTTCATTTTTAAATGACCCCAATACTTTTGAGACAGTCAGTGTATCGCCATGAATGAATTTGTTAATATGTCACCTGTAAGGTTGGTAGGATGCCAGAGCGGGAACCATCTGCTCCGCGCTGTAAATGTCGCGTGGTTCAGCAGCAGGAGAAGATCCGTTCCTGGTGTTGTTGCGCTCCCTCTCCGTAGACCAAGGAGAGTAGCGCTCATCCTTGATTTCCTCGTCCCGCTCTTTCCTCTTCCGTAACTCTGCTTCATCTCCCTCGAAAACCTCGAAAGACGATCTGCAGAAACCTGCCATGACACAAACCCTCAGATTCAACTTTGCAAGTGGAGACAAAATTAATTCATTAAAGAAGAGCCGTAAATACTACCGCTAGATATAATATTTTTATGAATGGATTAAAAGAACTGGATTAAAATACCTGAATATTCAGGTTTTTATAGATCTAAAACAATTTTTATTTTAGCTTTTTTTAAATATATTTTTAGATTTTACAAAATGATTTTTGAACTAAAAACACAGAAAAAAATTGATTAAAAATGTACAATTATTGATTTAAAAGGTGGAAAATCAGGGAATGTAATATACATCTATACTCTTCATTTTAATTTGATCCTAAAACAGAAAGTCGGCACTCATGATTGACTTTCCCGGGCCACACAAAATGATGCGGCGGGCCACATTTGGCCCCCGGGCCGCCACTTTGACAACAGTACATGTTGTCATTATGGCTCCATTCTGTCATTTGTCAAGTATATAGTCACACAAAAGTCTGACCAATACCTGTGGGACTGTCTTCCCCGGAGTCTCTGTTCATTTCCGAGAGCTTGGCTTTCTTGTCCGGGTCGTTTTGGTTCTTGTTTGCCCGCCTGAAAAAAAAGCGTTGTCATCGTTAAAAAACTTTTTGAAGCGTTTTATAGGTTAAAAAAAAGGTCAGGTGGGTACCTTTTTTTTGTTGTGCCTTCATCGCGAAAACCTTTGGCAAAAGGGTTGTGATCAATCTTGAGTTTGGTGATCTAGACATTGAAAAGACGTTCAAATGAGTGACTTCAGCAGCTAAAGTGGTCACAATTTTCTAGCAAAAAATATTTTGCGGCCACCTATTGATCATTAAAGTATAGTATTGGCGTGGCTTGTACATATTTTCCCAATGTCAAGAAAGAAAGAAAATAATTTAAATATGAAGTATGCCTGGTGCACATAGTTAACTGGGATAAGCTTCAGCACCCCTGCGAGGATAAGCGGTTTGGAAAATTAATTAATAAAGGAATTATTTAAAAAAAATAGTGATAAACAAATGATAATAACTAAAGTAAAAGGCAGGCTTGTATTTTGCCAGGTCAGAAATCCTTAATAGAATAAAATAAAGAAAATAAAATTGCAAGTTAAAATAATTTTAAAAATCATCATAAATATATATAAAAAAGATATATATATTTAGTTGCCTGTATTTTGTCCCGAAAATTTTCTGATGATTAAAAATCAAGACTTTTGCTGCTATTTTAATTTTTATTAAACTATAAGGGAGCCAAAAAAATCAGAAATAAGCCAAGTTTGTCACTTTTTTGGGCAATAGGTACTCATCCCAAACTCTTTCTTTCTTAAAATTCTTTTTATACAGAAACAGAAAGGGTACCTTGGTGTTCTGATAGGCTGTGACTGCAGTGAAGGAAGTCTCGGGGAAGGTGAACGTCTGAAAAACGCTCCAACGGACACTAAACAGATCATCGGCTTGAACAATGTGGAAGCGCGGGTGGTAGCGATGCATGGAGTGCAAGATGATCTGTGGACCAATAAAAAAGGGCTCAACTTTCCTAACCTAGACAAAAAATATAATAATAAGTGCTTGCTTTTGGACTTACGTGTCCATGTTGATCCAACGTGTTATTGGTCAGTTTAAGCTTGAGGAAGGAGATGGACTGCTTCATCCAATGGCTCCCCGGGGCGGGGGAGTCGGGGTGCAGGT
The DNA here is from genome assembly GCF_051989575.1 of Stigmatopora nigra. NCBI lineage: Eukaryota > Metazoa > Chordata > Actinopteri > Syngnathiformes > Syngnathidae > Stigmatopora > Stigmatopora nigra. Next base: position 15,751,684 of record NC_135511.1, on the reverse strand, counting down.
ACGTCCTGCAGGGGGGCTGCGGCTCCGCTTTGCCCGCCACCTCCCATTTCTCTTTATTCCACTGAAAGACGGACGGATGGATGCGGAAAGTGGTTAAAAGCTGAACCTGGGTCCCCCTCTCTCCCCACGGTTGGATGGGGGAGGGGGGTAGAGGGGAAAGTGCCACCCACTGAGATAGAGGGCTAGTACAGTGGTCTCCCAGCAGGGGATAGAAAAACAGGAAGAGATAGCACCCTTTGATGTTCAATGTTAGCAAAGGGGGGGCCCACCTGGGGGGTGACAAACTTGTCTGGCGAGGCGGAGACAAATCAACAGATCAAGAAATACAAATAGGGGAACTTAACTCAACTCTTTCAATGGAGAGGTAAAGAAGGAGATTCGTTTTAATAGTTGGAATTGAGGGAGAGGGGTTTTTTTTGTTAGTCATCCACAGAAAATTGTTTATTTTTATTTATTTTTTAATTAGGAATTTGGTAAAAAAATATCCCAATGAATTTTTAAGGCTATTCTGGAGTCAAAGCATAAAATTAATTACATTTAATTCAACTTTTTTCCCCAGAAATGACAAGAAAAATGAAAATTGTTTAATTGGAAGCAACACAACCAATAGGGTGCTTCAATACAATTTTTTTCTCTTTAAATTATATCAACTAGAATGAATGAAACTCCAAAGAAAGGACATTTAAATGTAACAGGACATATAAAAAAAAAAACACTGTTGACATGCAAAAATGACAGAAAATCTTTAAAAAAGGACACTTTTTTACTTTTAGACTGAAGTTGTCCCCACACAACAAATTCATGTCATTTAAAAATAAAAATAAATTAAAAAAAATGACAACAAATGTATTTTTACCTTATATCTGAAGCCATCTTCTGGCACCATATCCACCAACAAAATGTACTTGGCACAAGGAATAAGACCAGATAGATTGACTTTGCAGTGAGGAAACATTCTCCTGAAAAACAAATGTAATTTTCTTTTTAAATGAAGAAATAAAAGGAAAAAATGCCATTTAATCATCAGTTTTTTTGTCCAAATTACCTGCCCGGTTTAGTGATAATCATCTCCGTTCCAATCCCATGAAAAGTCCTCCACAGTTCCGGGTCCTCCAAAGTCATTCTAATACTCCCCTGAAGATAAGCATCACTAGAAGGCATGGCGGACGGGGGAGGCCCGCTAAAATTGGCCTTTAAGTCTGCAAAACAAGCAAAAATTCATCAAAAAAATCTAAATAATTGTGAAAAAAAGCAGTTAACTTACCTCTTATGGACTGCATTTTCAATATTGAATAGCACAATTTCTAGAGGAGAAGAAAATCCCACACAGGAGGCAAATTCCAGCAAATCCCAGCCAAGTTATCCAGTAAAAAATAAAATAAAAAATAAATAAAAAATAGCAATCCAGTCAGTCATTCAGCCAAATGTCCTCACGTCACGTTAGCATCCTTGGGTGCAAAGGGGCGAGGTCCCCGCCGTGACTTTTAAGGAGGCTCCTGTAGTGGGCGGGGTCAGGACGGCCATTCCCAGGCTTTGAAGTGGCACAATGACCAGTCAGTGTCCCGCTGTGATTGGAGGTGGCAAAAATCAAAGGGACTTAACAGAGCCTTGATACCGTCCCCACAGGAAGAGACTCGGAGGAAATGCATCTTTATAAACTGCTAAGAGACTTTTAAACAAATATGGACGAACATCCCCGCCTGCCCATCGTAGGAGCGCCAGGACCGGTCTAAAGACCATTCACGCACACAAAAAAAGTGTGCGTGCAATGTGCTAAATGACCTTTCAGTCTAAATCGGGGTTTAGTCTAGTGTCCCACACAATATCAAATGAAATATGTCTTTAAGAAAGTTATAATTGAGTTGTAGGGTGAGATAATCAAAGTTTTTGATAAGGACTGGTCGCCAAAAAGAATGGATTCCATTCTGTTTCAATGTGATATTTTGATCCATGTTGGTATAGCACAAAAGTAGCAAAAATAATGCCAGTTTTGGACAAATTGAGACTAGCAATAGTGCTAATCAACCAAGCTAATGTTGATAATAATTTAGGAAAATGTACTTCAATATGTGAAGGACTGAATAGTTAAATTAAGTTAAGTACTGCTAAATCTTTGGTATGAAAAAAATGTGCCCATCTATATGTACTTTTCGAGTTAGTACTTAGTAGTACTTACTAGTTTTCTACCCAAGGTGGTCACCAGTTATGGATTTACCGGGAAAAAAACTGCATATCATACATATAGAGGGGAAAAAACTAGAAGATGTGAAATTACCAAACAAAAATTGGTATTGCATCAGTAAAAAACTTTTTTAAAAAAAGTCCCAACAGGAAATAAAACAAGAATTTGTTGACCATTTGTTGGAAACTCACAAGTATTTTGAAGGCCAAATTCAGTCCTAATCTGGAACTATCTTATTTTACCTACTAGCACGATACCTACCCTCTGAAAACTCAACATTTAGGGAATAAATCCATGAAAAGACCCAAGTCGCACCACACTGGTCAAGAAACTCAGTGGAAATCCATAATAGGGTGACGATAACAACATAATATTTCTTTCTACAGGTAGATTTTACCTGGGGATATTCACTTTTTTTGTGTGTGTGTATTGGGGCAGTCTAGACAGCTAATCTCATTAGGCTAGTTTCCCTGAGAAGGCATGTAGTCAGTCTGTTCTGCATGTAGTCAAAATTGCTAATTAACAAGCAGTTAGCACCACAAGCTCAAAATCAGTTCTGGTTGGGACAGGAGGGACGAGTACCAAGTCTTTTTGGGGAGATTGAAAACACAGATTGACGGCAATAGACTTCCAATCCATTCTAACTGGGAGCCATCGATCCCTGTTAAAATGGATTGGACGGCTATTGCTATCAATGGCAGCTAAAGAGTTAAGCCTATGAGATTTATAGAATGATATAAAATTAACAACGCAAGATCATATATTGTCACCCTAATGAAATAATCACCTAACATTTCTTTACAATTTTTTGTTGTTGTCTTAATCATCCAAAAAGTTCCAAAAGCTGGGCTTAAACCCTCGATCTCAGAACTGTGAGGACAACATGCTAGCTAGCAACTTAACCACCAGTTTTATTACAATTTAACTATATTTTCTTTCCACTAATTTAATTCAAAATATATATCTTTATTGGCTAAAGCTAAATCCAAATTAGCTTAAAGAGAATTAAAAAAAATATTGAACTCCGCAACGTCTCTCAACAATTCCTTTGCTAATAAATTCACTGCGGCGTCCATTTTGGGTCAAACTCAAAATGAATTGGACATCTCGCGTCGTCTATACCCACCACCCTAACGACAACGCATGGCAAGATTAGCATAGTCTCTTCCTACAAACATCCAAATTTGAATTGAAGACATTTTCTTTTTCTTTATGGACATTCTTACCACTTCCTTTCCCCTTTTTGTATCATTGTTTCCCCCCCACACTGCATACATACAGAGAGCCTTTTCTTAACACCTCCACATAAAAGCCACTTTACAGTTACTGTATGGAGAGGGCTACGCTTAATGCACTCCAAATGGCCGCACTTTGTAAAGGAATCCTTGGCAATTTCAGAGCGTATAAAAAATATCGACCTGCTCGTTTAAGGGGGTCGATGAGGGTCGTGTCGATGAACCACGAAACGTCAAAATGGCGCGCCTGGCTCGTAAGGTTGCACTTAAAGATTTGCGCATTTATTTGACGAGCGACTTAAAGCTTAAACGCGGACGATTGGTCGAGGCGTGGCCATGACGGTCTTCTTCGACAAAAGCTGTGTTTTTATCCACCTTTTTTTTGTGAAAGCAATTGATGCCAAGGAGTTATTAGTCACAGGTTGCGTGTGGCTGTGCTCACGTAGCATTTAGCACTTAGCATTTAGCACTTAGCACAAGGCCCTTTAGAAAGTAGTTGGAGGTCATTGGTTAGCGTTCGCCATTTAGGGGTTAGAATGTCAATGGAGTTAAATAGACTTCATTCATCGACACACCTCTTGACGCCGTTTAACGTCTAATAATTGTTGTTTATTTACTGAGTCTCACACCTGCCTTGAGTGAAGCCTGAGGGGAATCACACTGTTAAGCGACTTCACTTGTCCAAGGCATGTGAAGTTGTGCTGACATTTTGTTCTCTTACTATTTGGAAGTCCGGGGTCACAGAATACAAAAAAAACGGGTCAAATTATTGAACAATAAGATCCAAAACAAATAATAATAATAATGATAATATATATTTTTTAAATGAACCAATTAGCCACCTGCTAGCTGAAACATGAGCCTTCCAGTCTAAAGGAATCTGACGTACCCTGTTGTTAATGCCAGTCAATTCGGAAACGTGCCTTTTTTGATAAGTTTTAAGGTATGGGCACACATTAATTTTTGGGACTATAATACACACTTCAAAACCTTTATTTTCTGCCAAAATCTATCCTATATTTTCAAGTGTGCCAGTTTTCTGGTTGTGTGTAATGATCTCAAACCTATTTTGTTGCTGCCTAACTGTATCGTACAAGTCCTGGAAAGTGCTTGGAATGCATTAATCAAACAATTAATCCAAAATATTTCATAAAAACACAACTACAATTTTAACCTAACCTTAACTCATTCATTAATAGTGCACTTTATGCTCTAGAAAATAATGTACAATGAAACATATAGCAAACAACGAGTATATTGTTAATGTAACATTTTTGGGGGGGAATACATACAACCAAATAAATGGACGAAAAAAATGAGACAAAAACTGATCAGTTTTGGATTCTGCACCCTAGAATTAGTTAAAAAAATTCAAGAAAGAAAATGTCTACCCAGTGAATTCCCTTATATTTGGCTAATGAGTCTCAATTGTCTGTAAATTTGAAGTTTAATCAGACTTTTACCGACATTCTTTAATTTTAACAGCGACCTTATTATTGCAATCTCATACTCTAGTTCACAGAGGGCCTCACCGTGACATTGCCCTGAACCAGACCCAATGGAGAGATAGGCCCCAAGTTGAAGAGAATCAATCTCCCGACTTATCTCCTTACCCACTGCCATAGCATTTATCTGGCGTGATTCTTGTTGCCATTTGTTTTAACTGCACAGACCCCTCCCGTTTTCCGCCGTTAACAGCTGCCAATATACAGCCCTCGCCGAGGATCAGACGGCTCTTCTAGCGGCCCAATAAAGAGCCCCCGGAGTGGACTGACGAGAAATCTCGCACCTTTTGCTCACATTAGCCATGCAGTATGCCCTTTTGATGGCTAAGTGGCCGCTTTCAGGGGTTTGTTCAGATAATTCGGACGAGACCATGTTTCTTTCCAAGAAAAACACGGCTGGAAAATAACATTATCAAGACCCTATGGGTGTTCTCGGGTGGCAATGAACGGCAAATCGGATTGGTTAAAAATGGGAGTATAGTTGGTAATTGAAGAAGTGGATGGTTCCGCTCACATTTGGTCGCCCACGTAAGAAAACAAAGGTCACATGTGACTGGGCCAAATGACAACTTGGCGGCACTTCATAAGAAACTGCTGGAAGTTGCTAATGAAGACTAATGACTTCCCTCGTGTCGCAGACTTCACACCTGAGTGTACAAGGCCTTTGAGCAACGTGGTGGGGTTCGCAGGGTGGGCCACTGACTTGGTCCTCGGGACAGGAAAACGCCATTTTGGGTTTTGCGGATATTTTCTTTTCCCAAAGATGTTAAAAATGAGAGGTAGACCATTGACTTCAAAATGTTAGCCGTTATTAAGAGGGCTCCTCCCTAAAAAAATAAAGATTTGGACGCAATATGACCGTCTTAAGCCGTCTGGAGAAGGCGACAATACCCGCACATTTTAGAGTGTTTTTTTTTTTAATAGTGAAGCAACACATCAACTCACTCAGCCTAATCAGCGTCTTAACCCTTTTATGACAGTGGTGACTATAATGGACACCTATTTTTTTTTAAATGTTATCCTGTATGTTTTTGATCAGTAAAAAATATTACCATTTTTAAAAATCGTTAATTACTGTATTTTTATATTATTTCTTTCTTAATGTAAAAACACAGTGGTCATAAACACATTTGTATGTTTTCAAAATTAGGCTTTTTTTGGTTACCTTTTATAATTTAAGTGAGTAGATTTTTGGTCCTAAAAAATGTGACCATTCTCAATCAAGTAGTAGTCTTAGTACTTTTACTTTTTTTAATGAACATTAATGTATATATTCACAAAATGGTAATAGCCAATGGAAAAAGAGGGCCAATCCAACTCAGTTAAATCATTGTGACGTGATTCTTTTAATTAAATAGATCTTTAAAATGTATTATTTGAAGATCTTTTAAATGGAAATAATTGGTTTTTAATTAGAAGGAGTTTCCAATCATTTTTTTGGCCAAATCCCAAGTTAAGAAATACTTTTAAGTGTCAATTAAAAACTGCACTGACGTGTATTCCAGACGGGACTCCACATCCGTCTCGTTCTCGAAAGACGACTCTTGGCTGGACATCTTCATGCTCAGATTGTCCTTGACGACAGGTTGATATTCTGTAAAGTAGTCAACTATTACATTAAACTGATTTATAAAGAACCCCTGTAAAATCATTGATAATAATAATATAAAATATTAATGATAATAATAGTAATAAGTCAATGTCCTGAATACAGGATGAATAAAGTTATCAAATCTAATCAAATGTGCCCTTTAAACATAAATGACATAATCAAGTCAAACCCATATGTCACAGTTCATAGACTAACCAGTAGGCGTAATGTACTCTGTCATGTTAGTATATTATGTAATAGCGCTGGCTAGAAGTCAACAAGCGACCTCTGTTGGTCAACTCAAACACCATTTTAGCGTTCCATCATTTGAAGGATAAGTAGATATGAACTCGTCGTATGCCTATATGTTGATGGAAAGAGACAACTGGTTCATTCCTAAATGTCATTTAGAATACCACATAAAAAAACACAAGTACTGCATTAACAATATTTGACCACAGAGGGCTTACTCCTACAGCTGCTGCCATGGCAACAGAGGAGCTGGCAGAAATGGCATCGTTCATATTTGGATTTAAAGGATAGTTGTTGTTTTTGTTTCATTTTAAAACTCATATAAAATGTCCATACATACCTTAAAAGTGCAATGGCTTCTACATATGATCCCAAATTTTGTGTCCAATTTCCATATTCCCAAAGTGGGTGTGGCACCTAAATCTTAACTAGGAGGCTTAAACATCAGATTTGGTCATTTAACATTACATGGCATGAATTTTATACAAATATGTATATATATTTATATAAACAAAATAAAGTCAGACTGGGAAAATTATGTGGGATTTGTGATAAGTGGGCATGGAATGACTCATCTTTATTATTTCTCCCAACTTGTGTATGACTTTTTCTAATTATATTTATCCAAGATGGCAGACAACTAAAGTCTACCATTGATGTGTTATAATATATTAAACAAGTCTTGACCAATGAAAACTTAGTTAATATAATGTCAGTCATTGATTATAAGCATGTGTGATGAATGTTGGCCCAATAATAAACAGTAGCAAGATTTTTTTAATACTGTATAGAATGGAAGATCACATAAAAAGTAATTTTGATACGACAAGATAAAAAAAAGGAAGTGCTTACATGCAGTGAGATGCCATTTAGTTGACTTGATGACAGATGATTGTAACACGACAGCATGCATTGCTCCTCCCACTTGGGCCTTTACTGCAGCATAGTACCTTGTCATATCATTTGTATGCAATTTAAGTACAGCAGCACAATTGCCTAAAAATGTTCAAATAGATTTTTTTTTTTGGTTGGACATCAATAATACTCGGAAGCCAGACATATATGGCCTCGAAACTGTGATACATATCCAAAAGCTCTGCAGAAAAATATCCCACACCTCAATTAAAAAATACAAAAACAATTCTTATCAAGACTTATTATTTACATTTTTTTTCTTATCATTCCAATGGACCTTTTCCCCCCCAAAAATATCACATTTTATAGAAAGCAATCCGTAAAAAAACATTCCTTTGTCTTCCACTGAGAACGCCAAATTGATAAAAAAAAAAGCCTAAAAATTCAGCGACACCAATTCTGCATGCACGTTGAATTGTAGTGAATTTGAAAAAAAGGCTTTGGAATAAAAGCCACATTCATTGACGATATTTGGATTTGGATATGTACAAAAAATGTCCATTTTTTTTAAACGTGCTGGTGACGGCTACGAATGCCCTCCCAAGAAAGAAGGAACATATTCTCGCAAGAAAACGTAAAGTACAAAAGCAACACACTTTGCACAGTGCTTTACTGACCAAAATGTTGAGTGTAAACATTCCCCATGTGCTACAAGTTACGGCCTAGCGCGGCGGCAACGGCGAGCGTCTTTGTGTCACCTGCGCTTCCGATGAAATGTATCACGACTGGCCTCGGTCCTCATCTCCGGAAGATGTGCGGCGGCGGACCTCACGAACGATGCATAAACGGCCGTTTGGTCGCCGGACGTTTGCCCGCCCGGATGTTTGGTGGCGCGGACGTTTGGTGGCGCGGACGTTTGGTGGCCCGGACGTTTGGTGGCCCGGACGTTTGGTGGCCCGGACGTTTGGTGGCCCGGACGTTTGGTGGCCCGGACGTTTGGTGGCCCGGACGTTTGGTCGCCCGGACGTTTGGTCGCCCAGACGTTTGGTCGCCCAGACGTTTGGTCGCCCGGACGTTTGGTCGCTCGGACGCTTGGTCGCCCAGACGTTTGACAACATAAGAGTTTACTGTTGAAATCAGCTCTCAAAATTATATTCTTGAGAGGGAGAATTTAATTTCTAAGAGAGAGAGTTTAATATCTAAGTACTGTTTAATATCTAAGTAGTTTTGAAAACAGTAGATATTTAGATAATAAACTCTCATGAATATAATTTTGAGAGCTGGTTTCAACAGTACTTAAATAATAAACAATACTTAGATATTAAGCTCTTTCTCATGAATATAATTTTGAGAGCTGGTTTCAACAGTAAACTCTGTCATGTTGGCAAATGTCCGTGCGACCAAACGTCCGGGCAACCAAACGTCCGAGCGACCAAACGTCCGAGTACCGACCTGCGTGCCACCCAAAGTGGGCGGGGCGACCAGAGCCCATTGAGAATAAACACGGAAGGATTGCACAGATTAAAAAAAAAAAAACGAAGCCGCGCTGACATACTTCAGCGCCGCTCAGATGTCCATGTAATCGTCTTCCTCCTCTTCCGACTCACTTTCGAAGGACGACTCCTGGCTGGACGTCTCCTGCACCTCCAGGGAGGGTTGGCTGAGATTGTCCTTCTTGACGGTGGCGGCCGACTGCGACGACAGGATGACATTCTGCGTGCGGAACGGACAGGGAAGGTCACCCTTGAATGGGATGCGACGCGCGACGGGGATCATCGTACCTTTAGCCTTTGTTTGGTTTCCTCCGAGATGCTGCCTTTGGGAGAGAGAAGAGTGGGCGTGGGGGGAGTCACGGTGATTTCCGGGGGGAACTTGCTGATGGTGCAGGGGATGAAGAGCTTTGGCATATTGGGCGGGACGCGAGAGCGGATTCGACTGGCGTCCGGAAGCTTGGATAATAAATCACTGCTGGCGTAGTGCTGCAGGTCTAGGGACAAACATTTCACATTATTATTAACATGTTTGCCATCTCCTAACTCGAAAATGTCACGATCACGTCATAGCTCGATCACATGATTTGATATGGGTAAGAGATCCAGTTTTTCAAATATCTTTTTTTTTTTTACTTTTCAGACGTCTCATCCAATCTGACTATGAAAAACATCAAGGAAAAACAAAAAAATAAAGGAAAAAATAAAAAAATAAACATGACTCATTTGATCACAGTGGAAGGCCAAAAAAAGTTTAAAAAAAATAAAAATCAACATGACTCATCTAATCCCAATGGATCGCCAACTTGAATTTTCATCTACTTTTATTGTTATAAACCCAAATATTTAAACATAATTTATTTACAATTAGATTTCTAAAACAAACAAAAAAGTAAAAAAACAAAAAAAATACTCATCTGGTCACAATGAATTGCCAACTTGAATTTTCATCTACTTTCATTGCTATAAACCAAAATATTTAAACATAATTTATTTACAATTAGATTTCTACCCAAGTTGCAAAATCCCAACATTTTTTCCAATTCAAATGCCTTAACAGTAACACCCATGAGCCAAATATGTTCCTCACTATACATAAAAACAATCATGAAAACATAAACACAATATACATAGACTTCCATATTCTAAGCAACAATTTCAAACACAAACAATCCAACACTACGGTACATCACTGACCTGTACACTGCTGCGTGCTGCCACTGCTGCTGCTACACGTGGCGGTTTCCTCCCGGAAGGAGCCGGCCGCCATCCCAGCCGCTTCCCGGGCTTGGGACACGGACGCCATTTTCATCTGGTGACAGAGATGGGATTCCTGCTGTCGGTACAACAGTCCCTCTGTGGGCTCCTCACGTTCATCTAGGGGGGGGGGAGTGACACAAATAAATAAAATGTGACAATTCCCATTGAGAACAAACCGATAAAGTTCCTATTGCATTCCTGGAAAGCTTTTAAAGATTGCCCCAATTGGAATTTATTGCTTTCCATTGACGGCGGTAATTGTAGAACCCATTTGAAAGTGGAAAGGATGGCAGTCTGCCATGAGTCAATTAAGAATGAACTATTACATTTAATTGACTTGAAAACAACACCTGTTCAATTATATACTTATAAAAGAATTGAGCCACACCCCATGTGTCATAATGTGAAAACTAAACTGTAGACTTTGGTTTTAGAATCACTTAATCAGAAAAAAACAAGTGCGGTTTGCAAAAGAAACTTCTCGTTGGTTATCATTTTCATTTCGAATCCACTTTTGTTTTATAAACTGATTAAAAGAACTGGATTAAAATCCCCGAATATTCAGTTTTTTAATAGATCCAAAACAATGTTTATTTTAGCTTTTTTGATATTTTTTAGATTTTACAAAATGATTTTTGAACTAAAAACACATAAAAATGGATAAAAAAATGACAATTATTGATTTAAAAGGGGGAAAATCAGGAAATTTAATATACATCTATTCTCCTCATTTTAAAAACAGGAAGTCGGCACTCATGATTTACTTTCCCGGGCCGCACAAAATGATGCAGTGGGCCACATTTGGCCCCCGGGCCACCACTTTGACACCAGTGGGATAGGGCCTCTCGAGGACTAGACTTGGCCACCCTATTTGCTATGATGTAACAGCCCTGGCAATGTCAACAGGCGCCCTCTACTGGCCAACCCACACACCATCTTAGAGTTTTAACTTTCCTAGTACAGGAAGAGAGGAAGAGAATGAGTTCTCTTGTTGTATGATGATAATAAAATACCTGTATGTTGTTGGGGGAAGGACAAAGCTGTTGCCGCCGGTGGGTGGCACGCCATTTTCCTCTGCGCGTGCTGATCGTGGAAGCCCGAGCTTTGGGGTCTGGCTAGCTTGCTGGAAGGCTCAAACATGACTTTGACTTGAGCCTCTTGGTTGGGTAACGGATGGCAGGCGGCATGGCTGAGGATGGAGGCAGGGAAGAAGAGATCTTTGTGCTCCTTGGTATATTTGGGTGTGGTGGAATGGACATCACACGTGGGCTGAAGAAGAAGGAAGATTGCCATTGAAAACATGAGTCAAAATGAGCATAATGTTTAAGAGGACATTCCTCAATGTCTTTTAGAAGAATCAAAAACACAAGAGCTGTGCAAACAACCTGTGACAACAGTGGGCTTGCTCCTACCGTTGCTGCTATGGCAACAGAGGAGCAGAGTTAGTAGCAATGGATACTTCCTCCTCTCATTGTCTTTATGAGAATTTCAAGGATAATTCGTTTGTCTTTTTTCACGAAGCCCAGGTGTCTCATTTTCTTCAAATCTTGTTGTCCACGGCAACTAACTAAAGCCATATCGTGTATTTAAACATTCCAAAATGATAAAATGTTGTGACTACACATAAAATGCTCCGATTTGTTGAGTTTTCCGATCTATTTTTAAACAAAAAAACAAAACAAAAAATGATCAAATTAACTAAAGCTAATGTTAAAACCACAAGAAAAATGAAAGTGAATTTAAACTAACAAATATTGAGAACTATGCTACAGAAAACAAAAAACAAACACTACCACAGTAATCCCTCGAATATCGCAGTTAATGTAGACCAGACATGGACGCGATAATAATTTTTAAAAAAATCCCAAATTAATGTCACCCCTATAATAACTAAAAACATTTTTAATTTATTTATTTATTTTCCTTCAGTGCTGAGACCTATTCGCAAGAGTGGCTTCTGTTTACAAGTTTCAGCCTGGAATTACACATTTTTATGACCTTTAAAAAAATATATCAATCTATTCATTTTTAATAATGAATAACAGAAAAGTATCAAATTTGCGATAATCAAGGTATTACTGTATAACCTAATTTCCCAAACAATAGACCAATTGCATTTATCCATGGTTAAAACTGAAAAATATTACCACTGTTCGCAGGTACTGAAATTAGCATTAGCTGTAGTTGCTGTTCAAACAAAAGGAAATAAAAAGAGCGCCTATATCCAAAGCTCCTTCTCAGTTCTACACCGTCACGTTGGCGCTTGTGTGGGCTTGAAAGAATTTGTGGATGTGGAAAAGAAGCAGGCACACAATTTTCATGCGCAGAGGTGTCTCCTCACATTTGCCATTGCACAATGTGAGCAGGCGCTACAAGGACTCCACACCGCCAGTTGTTAGAATAGGTTACCCAAAGCCTGATGTACTCCACTCTTGTTTTTTTACGTGTTAAAAGAGGAATCACAGTCAAAGTGCAGAACTAATAAGCGGCGGATATCATTGTTTTTTTTCCCCTTATCTGAAACCAATACAAAACAATTGGTTACCATTTTACAACATGACAACCATGTCGAGTTGTTTCCTTTTTAATAACCAAATCGTCTGTTAAGTGACGCACTTGCGCTGCAGGACAACCACTAATGCGTTGAAATCAATGCCAAATTGAGAACTGGTGAGTACAGGGGGAAGTACCGGTGAGAACTGGTTTATATTTAGCGTTGGCATCTACTCAAATATGTCTGGGGATTACCAATTATTTATTAGTCTGGCACAAGTTAACTCAAGACCAATGGTCAAGGTTAATTCTGGAAAATATTTAGGAAGAAAGTGAAGTTCTCCTATCACTGTGCCAGATAGCGACCATTAATTCCCAGTCATTACCAGGCAAAAAACATCTATTGCCATCAATGGAAGCCAGTGAGTCAATTTTAGCCCTGTAGGTGATAGTCATTTTTTGTTGGGAAAATGAAAACCATTGCTTTATAAGTCCGACATCACCAGGTATTATTACCGTATTTTCATGACTATAAGGCACACTGCATTATAAGGCGCACCCTCAAGGAATGACATTTTTTCCATATATAAGGCGCACTGTATTATAAGGCGCACTGTATTATAAGGCGCACTGTATTATAAGGCGCACTGTATTATAAGGCGCACTGTATTATAAGGCGCACTGTATTATAAGGCGCACTGTATTATAAGGCGCACTGTTTATTTTGGAGAAAATTTAAGACTTTTAAGTGCGCCTTATAGTCGTGAAAATACGGTACTTTTGGGTGTGAATTCAATTCCATGTTGACCCAGTCCGAGTGTAAAGATGCAGTGAGTGAAAGAGTTGAGGTTGGTGTACCTGTCGTTGAGCGGAAGTAGCCAACTGGATCTGGCAAAACTTGACGGCCTGGTCCAGAGCCACATCTTCATCAACCTGAAAAAGGAAGAAGGACAATAGCCAAATGAGAAAGAGACAATCAGTTCTCTTTTTCAAACTATTTTCTTGGTCAATGAACCAAATCCAAATTTGCTATGGGTTCTAAATAACACAAACAAATCTTAAGAGTAGTAGTACTGTGAAGCACTATTTCCAAAGAGTCCAAAAATATAAGTTTACTCGTGTTTGAGAGGCGCAATTTAATCAAGGAGACAATAAAATTTTTATGACCGCAGAACTAAAAAGAATTATAGCAGAAGCAACACAATCTGAACATTTGCACAGTTTGGCACTGTTACCTGTTTTATGAGCATATATGTCTCAGACATAATCTTCTCAATGCGGCCTAAATCATAGGTCATGACCTTCTGGCCTTGTTGCCAAACCCTGTAGGCGTCAAGCAGTAATGTTTTCCCCGACTCCACGTCTTCTAAAAGTTTCCTTTTTCTGTTGGGCCTTCTTAGTAAACCTTGATCAGCGCCACCTGCTGCCAAAGTCAGCTTGTTCACCGAAGATTGGAGCTGCTGTTGGCGTGAACTAATACTTAGCTCCTCTAGGGACAGTTCTGAAGTCCGGTTGTTGTCGGTCACTCTCTGCTGTGCTTCTATGGCGGCCATTGAGATCTTGGCCTCCGTTTCCCTGTTTTGAACGTCGACGGTTATTGACGTTGGTCTCCTCCAATGACTGGAATCCAAATCCATTGGTTCATCTGGTTTTGTTCTGTGGGGATCACTCCCAGTGGGTTCTATCTTTCCAGGTTGATTGTCAAGCTTTCCACTTTTATCGGAAGATGTCGCAAATGGCCGGATTGGTGTGTTGGAGCCTTCTTTTTGTCCAGTGTCGGCCATTCCTTCTGTGAGTAGCGGCTTCTTGGGAAGCACATGTTTGTTCTCCTCTGAACGTGGCCTGCTGGATGCAACTGATGTAGTCATTTCCCCCATGAAGGGTGTTGTTGCTGCTTTGGGAAGCTGCACCTAAATGACAATGGAAGCAAGTCATAAACGAGCAAAGAGGATCTGAGATTTCTAATGTGTGCTTTCTTACCCTGGTGAGACTGTTCAGATTGTCCTCCAGGACTTTTACATTAAGGAAAAATGCTCTCTTGGCCAAAACCTGGCGATCGACATCCCGTAAATATTTCCTGAAAGAGACAAGTAGTTAGAAATAATGCAGGACATAAGAGGATCCTTCCAGAATTTCAGAATGGTGAACATAGACATTTTGGAAAACTAAACCTTCACTTGTCTGCTTTTCTGTTGCCGTATTTTCTCGCATATAAGCCGTATTTGTCGTACTTGGGCATCTTATCTAGGGATGATAAACTACAATGCTACGGACACACTTCCTGGTTGTACTGCTCATGTGAATTCCTATTGGAATTTGTCTATGTGTAGGCCACACCCTTTAGGAATGTGAAATCCAGCAATTACTTTACACAGTATCTCAGAAACTATTATTTTTCTTATGATTTTCCCTTCAAAGTAGCACATTTGTACTTTTATGAATAAGGAAGTGAAAATTGCGAATCAAGGGGCGGCTTATACGAGAGAAATTGTCAAAGTCAACGATTTTAAGGCAATTTTAAGGGTGCGGCTTATACGTGAGTGCGACTTATATGCGAGAAAATATGGTATTTATTCATCAATAATAGGAAATTAACTATATTGAGAAGGTTTTATATTCCCAAAGTCATCTTTTCGTATTTTTGAATGTGAATTTTTGAGTTATGTGAATGAAGAATCAACACAAAATGTCAACCAGTTCAGGAATAAGACAAAAATTGTTCCTTACTTTCCCTGGTCAGGGGTTCTCTGCAGCATGAAAGAAACTTTCAGCAAGGTGTCGTGATCTTGAAGCTGTGATAACACCTCCAGCAAGAGGACAATGGATCGGTTCATATGAGATGCAAAACTTCCCGGGCGATCAATCTCATCTACTGGAATACGCCAGATGCCCTGAAACGGAAATTGAACACAAGAAGGTGAAAATAACCTTTGTGACAGTTCTCCAATACTTAAAAAAAAAAAAAAAAAATTCCTCTATGCAACTAGTGTCTTTCCTAGACGTAAAAAAAAAAAAACAGCAACAGCCTTGGCGGGGATGTGGCATCGGAGCAATCAATTAGCAAGACGAATATTTGAAAGGAAAGATGCAATAGAGCGCAAAGTAACAATTAAGTGAGAGGAAAAACATGGCATTCAAAGAGACGGTAATGAGGGATAGAAAGGCTACAGGGGAGATCTTGTAGACTGCCTGGACACACGTTGGAAGGTTGGGGAGGCTAGGCGGAGAAAATGTTCTCTCTGGGCACCCATGATAGGAAGCCTCATTAGTTCTCAGTTGTGGCCAAGCCTTGCAAAACAGCCACAGAACGGAAGCCAAGAAAACATGGAATTGATGTTTCCTTTTATGGATAAAATGCACCTTTTGGCCAAGTGTTTGCCGGGTAGGTGAAATGGGCCAACTTGTATTTACCCCACCATTTTTTTTAATCGATGTTGGTACAGATGGTGGCCTAAGCTACAGTCAGGGATCACGCTGAGTGGAGTACAGATTCTGGCAAAGGAAAATGTGCACGAGACAAAACAAAGATGATCCTATCAGGATGGATGACAACGAATGAGATGGCTCTAGTGGTCCTTTGGAAAAGACAGTTCCAGATGGTCTTCGATGGCTTTTTGCAAAAACTCTGGAGGAAAAATCAAGCGTGAAAGCATGACAAGGGAAAACTATTATCTAGGTAAAAACATATCTGAAAGAAAAAGCTCCTACTTGCCAGCCAAAGTGAGAAAACTGCCACCAAAAAAATTTCCAATGTATTTTTGGAGAGCCTTTGTAGAAGGTGCCAATAGGTGTGTATGCTTTATTCTTCACATTAGTTTGAATTGATGACGGCCAAGTTTTGCATTGATGATGATTTTCCCATGCTCAAATTACACAAGTACACTCAAAGAGAAGGAAGTAAGATAAGTACGCTTTATACAGCGTCGCTAATGGACAAGAGTTGTCCAGAGAACCATCAAACTATCATCACACAAATCTCTTTCGGAGAACGCAAAGCCATGGCTTTACGCAGATTATTCTCTAGCACAAGAGCTAAAGCAGATTGGGTAAGACTGATAACGATTTTGACCATTTATTTTGCGAGAAAATGAAACCAAAGCCAATGGAGAAAAAAACCCATGAGATTTTAAGAAGAAAATGCATTGCGTAGAAGAAGAATTATAAAATGTAATTACTCCACAAGCTATGTATACTTTCACAAAAACATGATGCGTGGGTGTGTCTGTTCATGCCTGGACGTGAAAAACATAATAGCATGGAAGATTACCAGGTACAACTGGAGAAAAGTTGGGTAGTCATGTGACTAGAAGCAACCAATAGGAATTAATGCATTTAATCAATCATGACAACAGTAAGCAGAACTTATGAAAATATGGTTTACGACAAAGATGGCGGCAACTTGCCAATACTACAAACACGATCCTAGTTATCATATGGAGCCTTACAAAAAAAAAAGAAGATACCCAAGCATATTTAAAGTCGCAAAGTAGCAACTCCAAACTCCCCTTAAAATCCCCCAACTAAGACATCTGACTGCAAGCAACTCACCATCACCAAAGAAGGCTAATTCCTCGTTTCCTACGCTAGTATTTTTTGAAGGTAGGCTCGTGAGTGGTATCGGTGGCACATCCTTGGCTCTACCTCCACCCTAATAGAAGCTTTCGCTTAAAGAGCAACGGGTGGGATGCATTTGGGTGGCAGGGCAAAGCCGCAGAGGAGGAAAAAAAAAACGGGAAGCTCAGTTCCAAACGGTGGTAGAAAGCAATCGGAAGAAAGAAGGATAGCCGCCTTGGTTCAGAGGAAAACCGTCAAGCTCAGGTCATCACTAGCTAGAGCGGGAGAGTCTTTCCTCTCTTTCCCTCTCCTTCCGTCTCAAAACAAAAACACCCACGCACTTCATCTCCACTCTCCCCTGACCCCCAGCCTGGCGGAGAACCCCAGGCTCCCCCCCTTCCTCCCTTCCTCCTGAGTTTTCTCTTGCACTCTACACAGGGCACAAGCCAAACCCTGGTAGGTCGATGCCAACCAATGGTATAGCGTGGAAGAAGAAGAAGAAAAAAAACGTCCCGCCTATTAATGCACACCCACACAAACAGAGGAGCGAGAGAGTGATGAGGAAGCCGAATAAGAGGAACAGAGAGAGACGAGATGAGTGGAGTGAATAACAACCAGGGGGAGGGGTAAAGCATGATCATGCTCAAGCCAGAGCAACAGGAAAAGAACATGAAAACATAAACTAGGTGAAAATAAAATGAATTTGAGGGCGATAAATGCACTTTTCCAGGCTGGCAGACCATTAAAAAGGTAAAAAAATATATAATAATAAATAAATAAATAAAAAATAAAAAACAGGCTTGTATACAAGCTCACAATCAACCAAAAAACGTAACAAAACAGTCAAAAAATCACTGCCATATTTTTTTTTCAACCAAAAGCCCTCCTCACCTGCTTTTTTTCAACGCTATCTGCGTCCCTCAAGTTGATAAACATACTAAACATGCACAACTCTTTCCTGTGTATGTCCACCGTTCCAGAAAAAGTTCTAAAAAAGACCAAGCTGAACAAAAAAACCTAAGGCGAAGTAGAGAAATCCCATCTTACAGCCTCCAACATGCAAATCAAAAGATTACAGCAATATTTTTTTACTCTCCAATACAGTTTGCCTAAGAAAAAAAAAGGAAAAAAAAACAACAACACGGTTTTCCTGAGTGGAGCTCCTCCCACAACCAGCACACTGCGCAGCTGAACACACAAATGCTTGCATCATACATCAGACGGAGTCATTCGAGCTATGTGGAACACGGTCATGATATTTTGATAGTAAGTTACTTCTAATAGCAACCTTTTAGGGTAACAATCACAATAAAAAAACATGTGGGTGGACTGCACATGAAAGTTGTGTATTGGGTAGACACTTGTCATAATTGAAGTAAACGAGAGGTTCAATATCAACACTCCAATACTATTGTGTAAAGAGAACCGTAATAAAGATATGAACAAATCAGTTAATAGATGTAAGTAGGTATGATAAGAAATGTTCTGCTACAAAAGGACTCAAATTGCGCACTACTCTCGTCTTCTCTGCGCAGTAGCAATCATATGGCGCGCAGTAAATAAAATCCAATTTGTTTTTATACCCCTTTCCCCATGATGGCGCCGTTAACGTGGCATCCAGTGTTAGTAGCTCTGTCCGCTCTTATGTTTTTTTGTGTTTTACAGCATGTTTTACATAAAAAATTAGAGGGAACATTGACATGCACCTGTTTATGGCAGGTGTGATACTGGTATGCCCATAACGAGCAATGATGATGTGACTCACACTGGTACTCAGTGCGCTCAGGGAGGTTGTCTTTCTGCCCAGACCAACGGAAAATTAGAGGGTACATTGCTCCTCAGTAAAGCTGTCAAGGAATTGTGAGGGGAAAAACTGCTGAAATCGGTAGCAACAACTGATGCGTATTAGACACGCAGCTACGAGCTTGAATTTTCGAGTAGGTAGTTTCTCGTTTGATTTAATGGAGAAATAAAGAGCAAATAAAGGATGAAAACTCCCAACTCTGAAGCCAACCAGACTTTTGAAAGACAAAACAATTAAATTTGACCTAATGTTGACTATCGTGTACAAAGAAAATGGTGAACTTAAACTTAAAAACAGCAGACATTGTTAGCAACACATTATGAAGACATAAATGAGCGTCATAGCTTCAAGATTTGCAATACGTTGCATATACCGTTGCTGAACCTGAACAAGAACAACTCTATGAAAATCTCCTTTTAATGTAAAGCCAACTGGAATACTGCTATGTCTTCCTACCCCGTTTGATTGACCAAAAATGGTATGCTATTCTCCACAGCACCATCTGTTCAATCTGATGGGTCACTTCCCCCACTTGGCTCAAAAGCAAAGCGGGTTGTATAATGAAACATCCAAATCAATTCTGGGATTTTGATCCGAACCATCCAGAAAACCCCTTTGGAGCTTCAAAATAAATGTTTACAGATAAATACGATTTCTGTAATTGAGCTCTCATTTGTGGAATGCTTGATAGTGACCTACCCCTACAAACATTTTCAGCCATTTTCTCTTTCTATACTCCTCTGTTATTTCTGTCAGTCTAAGACAAGCCTGTCAAGAACCATTGCTACCATCTGCAGGAATGGATACAACTTTACCACAATTGGGTTTGTGTGAACTGGTGGGATTTGTGAGCGAATCTTGGGTGGAATTGGGAGTCAGAAAGCAACAATTCCCAGACATTTTTAAAGTTTGGATTAAAAAAATGTGTTTTTTAATGAAGTATCTACTTATGCATGTAGTTGTATTAATAACTGGCAATGCCTAGGGTCTGTAGGAACTATAAAAAAAAAGTGCAGAGTACAAAAGAAGTGAAGTAAACTTACATTGAATAGGTTTGTCTTGTTTCTTTCACAGAATAGTCCTTGTGCAGGCATGTGCTTCTGTTGTTGCCATGGGACACTGCTTCCTAGCAACACATCTCGGGCCCACTGTAGGTTCTGTGGTCATAAAAAAAAAATGTAAAAAAATATATAAATGCAACATTTTTGGACAAAAACAAATGATCATCCTTTGGCACGCCTTATATCATCATGTTATTTTTTAACCTAATGTATAAACAGTAGGAAAGGGAATCTGTGATGCAAAAAAAAGGTAAAAAAGGCACATTTGAAAATGTAATTACACAATAGACTTGGTTTTAGTGGTAACAGAAGGATGCTCCTACAGTAGTTAAGCAATATGCCAAGTTGGCTGAGGAAAGCATGGTTCTCAACCCACACATTTCTCTACCCACAAAGCGTTAGTGCTCACATGGCCTATTTCATCAACCAGTGTGCCGAGTCAGAGAAATTGAGGGGAGAAGTGAAGCAGTTATTGTAGATGATATTGTTTACTAATTCAGAGTGGGCGCTACTTGGCATATCAAATGTTACAAAGTATACTTGTTTCTTTGAGGGTGTTAGATAAGTTGTTATGGGTCATCAAATGTTGACGTGATGCTTATTGGAGACGGTTGTAAGGGCTGTATAAATAAAATTAACTTTTTAAATCAGGAGTCTTAAAGAAAAACGTACTACATAGGGCAAGGGTGTCCGACTTGGGTTGGTTCACGGACCATTTAAGATATAATATTTCATTTTTTTTTAAATAAATGGATTATAAGAACTGGATTAAAATCATTGAATATTCAGTTTTTTATAGATCTAAACCAATGATTATTTTAGATTTTACAAAATGATTTTTGAACTAAAAACAGGAAAAAAAATGATTAAAAAAATCCAATTATTGATTTAAAAGGGTAAAAATCAAGAAATTTAATATACATCTATACTCTTCATTTTAATTTGATCCTAAAACAGAAAATCGGCACTCATGATTTACGTTCCCGGGCCACACAAAATGATCCGGCGGGCCAGATTTGGCCCCCGGGCCGCCACTTTGACACCGGTGACATAGGGCAACAGTGGGTGCAGGATTTTTAACCCTAACCAAATAAGATGACATCTAGTATTGGACTAACCTGGTGGGTTTGACTTTTGGAGTAAAAGAATGCCAGGCGGTAGAGACTCTTATAGTGTTGAGGGAATCGTCCGAGGCAGAGAAAAAGCGAACGGACGCACATTTCCACCAGCAATCTTCTCTGGTCAGCAAATTCTGCAGGCAGGGTCTTAGGTAGCTCTATCACCTCAGCGGGAGGCTCTGGCTTCTTTCTGCCTTCATTGGCTGGGCTTTGAGAAGCAATCTGAGGGTTAGAGGCAGCTTTCACAGGAGTAGCTGGTACAAGTACGGGAGGAAGGCTGAGATCTGAAGAGATTTTGCCACTGGAAGTCTCGGGATGTGTCATGACCACCATTTCCACGATTTCTTCGACCAGATTTTCATCGGTTTGGGGGACTGTCTGAACGCTGGGTGACTCTAGAGGAGGAAAGACTGAAGACATGAATTAGGGTTTTAGGAAAAAATCAATACTGTAGTGAAATGGAAGGCTATCTTGAGTCTACAGATTGAGAAAATCTATTGATTCATGACAAAACTGATCTGTAAATGTATTTTACTGTTAGTATAAAAGTCCTGGTATACCTGGATCATCAGTTACAGGGTGTCTATCCTTCACAGGGGTTGTGCTCTCTGAAGATGAAGAACTGACTTCACCACAAGGAGGTTTGTGGCTACTATCTTGTGAACTGGTAGGATCTGTGAAAGCATCTTGGGTGGAGTTGGAGTCAGAAAGCAAGACAACTTCGCTGTCCTGGCTTCGTTCTATCAAAAAAGACATAAAAATAAGTCATTTCCTCCATTGAAGAGTAAATAAAGCTTCCAGAAAAACATGGCAAAGCAATTCAAGTTCATTTTGCCTAGAATATCACTATATAATGTTTTTGCTTAAGTGTATTCCGTTTCAAAGTATTAAAGAATGACTAAATTCCAAAAAAATAAGTCACACAGATCTTAAGCAATCACAAAAAGAGGATTAGGTATGGTGGGCAGGGTTGGATAGTTTGGAAAGGACTCCAAAACTATTTCAGAAATTCCCCTTATTTGAGATATGGAGGATCATTGGCAGAGAACTGTAGATAACCAAATGAGGAGAGGAGGATAAAACACATGGGATTTGTCAAAAGATTCACAATCATGAGTAACAACAAACATCTTATTGGCACCAAAAGTACAGTTAAAACTTGGGTGCCTCCATTGAGAATGCACTTTGTTTAAAAGCTTGTTTTCTGACTTAAGACATAGCCTCTAAGAGTTTGGAGAGCAGTACCATTCAGGGAAGCCAGCCACATTGAAGACCTGGGCAAGCAGTAATCATGGTCAAACTCTGATGAGGCTGTTGAAGATATGGGGAGCTTGTTTTACAACAATATCAAGTAGAACTGTACCTCTCATTGCATTTTTATACATTGCATTTCAAATGCAGGTTGGCAACAGGAAAATAAAAACAAAAAGCCAATCCCTATGTAGAGACCAATTCAGACAATGACATATTTTTACAATGACAAACAACAGATTTCTATTAGTTTACTTCTTACCTTACCATTTGCCTATTTTCTTTGTCTAGTAAATATTTTTGCATTGATCAGTGATCTGGCCTATTATGATTAGTAAGAATATCTTCTATCATTGTGTAACAACTAAAATAAAATATCTAAATGACTGGATGTCTGAATTAGGCCTTACAGAGTTTTGCCAGAATAAGCTCAAAGCATATTAGATTGGCTAACAAGTGCCACATTTCCAAAATTTGGGTTTCAGTTCTTTGCCAATAACAGACCACCCATTTTTTTTCACTAATTGGAAAGACTATCCCATTAGTGCAGTGAACAATGAATCACATCAGGGCAAGCCGTCTTTAGAGAGTGAAGAATTTGAGTATAGCTGAATAAACCCACACCAAAATTGAGTTTAAAAAAACATCAAACAAGAAAGTGAACTTTCCTCATTGCAGAAGACATTGACCCCATTGAAAGAACATGCATAAAAATGGCAAAGCAGGTGGTAGGAGCAAGCAGGCAAAAGAGGTGGCAGGCAGGTAGGTAGGGAAGGAGGAAGGTGGGAAAAAATCTGGAAAAGCGGGACAAACCTGGCAACATGGGCAATATAGCTGCATGGCAATTTCAAGCTCAATTTGTAGTTTAAAAAACAAAACACTTTTTTTAAAGTATATCTTCAGTCATATGTTAAAACTGTAAATTTAAATATTCTCGTATAGTCATTGCAGGATTCCGCTAATTCTATGTATCTATTTTAAATGTAATTTGAATAGCCATTGAGAAGAGAAACGGCCAATAAGATACTGTATTCTGGTCCTTTTTGTTATGTAAAGGAGGATTTTTCGCAGTCTATGATAGTCTGTGAGCCAGTTTTTCTGGTACATGTCACAACAACAAATAGGCAATTACTAAGAAACAATGTAACAATTTGACAACATTTCAGCACTCTATTCAAACTCCCTTGTTTGCAAGATGTTTAACTTTGAAAGGCTAATCCAATCAATCGACAAACCGTGTAGATGTCAAAGTAAAAGCATGTAATGCTCATTTTAACATGTCCCTAAAACAGGAGGGAAACTGAGATGCAATTGTTCATTTTTAATCAACAAGCTACTTGAATCTAGACCCAATACGGTTGTTTAACTTAAAACTTGGGGCAGTTACACTGACCTCATGCGGATAGGCAAACTGATAAGCAGGTAAGGACAGCAAAAATTACAAAAAAAAAGCAGTGAAAAGGCATACGTGATCATGCGCAGTGCATTCTGGCCAGTGTGCGCCCTGTTATTAAAAAGTTATCGACTAGATTGTAGCCATATTGCCCATTTCACCACATCCCAATCAGCCTGTGTAGGGCCACTAATGTAACACAAATCTAGGAAGCACAAAATGGTGATTATCAATCTGAGCACTCCTCAGTGCAAAAAAAAAATGGCAAAGGGCCCAAGCCCCAGAGACCGTGTCTAGGACTGGGACTATACCATCAGCCTGCTGTTCCTCATGCCGCTGCTGCTGCCACTGCTGCCGCCGGAGCGTTTTGCGTTTGGCGTAATCGTGGTCAAACGGCGTGGCCACGTAGAGAGGTGATGTCACACCTGGAGTGGCAGCTGATGGGAGGGAAGTGCTAAGGATGTTGCCCATAGCGACTGAAGAACTATTAAAGTCTTCATCAACCACAGAGACCGATTTCTCCCTGAAATAAATTCCAGACATTGTTTTTTGTGGTAGAATCAAAGCACTTTTTTTAACCATTGCACGATTGCATACTTACTTTTCATTCGACCTAGGAATGCTGGGCATACTCTTTTCTTCACCTATGGCAAAGGGGCCTGAAGCAGCCTCGACCAACAAATTGAATAAAACTTCATGGTCCACTTTAGGGTCATTAGCTTCCAACAACTTTAAGATGGTGGCACTGAGACGGAAGTGCAACTGGAAGAAATAAAGTTAATAAGCCCTCTTAAAAGCACTTATTTTGACATTTAAAAAAAAATGGTACTCGGACGTTTGGTCGCCCAGACGTTTGGTCGCGCGGTCGTTTGGTCACCCAGACGTTTGACAACATGACAGAGTTTACTGTTGAAATCAGCTCTCAAAATTACATTCTTGAGAGAGACATTTTAATATCTAAATATCTACTGTTGAAACCAGCTCTCAAAATTATATTCACCCGTGCGACCAAACGTCCGGCGACCAAATGTCCGGTCACGTAAAGCAGCAATGCAAATTTAACCCCTTAACCTTCTTTTGCCTTGTCACCATACCAATAAAGTCTCGCTACTAATAATTGGTATTGGTCCAGAAAAAAACCCTATCGGTTTATCACTATATAGAAGGGACTTACCTCTAGGGCTTCCATCGCCAGGTCAGGTGGATTGTGATAATGGATTTTACGAGGGTACCTGGCAGCCTCCTCATGCAGAAAGTTTGCTGCCTACAAATTCACAACAAATGGTCACTCAGAAAACCAGGAAAGAGGCATATGACGATATGAACATATGAGATGAGAAGAATGGGGCTTCTATGTTGGCAACACTGTAATAGAAATTCACTATGCTGGAATAGCAGCTGGCTGCCGTGACATTATGTTTGAAATTGCAAAAGTTCACCTGCCTACAACGATTTCATCATAACAATAGTGTTATAAGAAAAGTGCATTTTCTCTCCAGCATAGGTGGGAATAACAAGAAAAAAACATCTTGTGATAGAGAAGAAACAGAATTCTTAGTGTTTGTATAGATGGATTTTTCTCAAGATTGCCTAGCTTCAACAATAAAAATGTACTTTTATGTGGCCTTGTCTACCCACTAGCTATCATTACAAATGGGTGCATTGACAAATACTTGGACATGAACTTTTCTTTGTGTTTACCTTTTTGTAAAGGCTCAGATATTCCACTGGTGTCTGTTTACGTTTTTCTGCTATCTTCCCCAGCATATAATGTATGAGCCACTCTTCTTCATCACTGTCTCCTTCACAACGAGAAGCTCCCTGAAAACACTGACATGCAGTCTCCAACATGGACTCCCTCCTTTCTTCCATCTGAAAATAAATACAGGTCAAACCTATGATAAGCAAAATAGTCTAGATCACATAATTCCTGGAGAAACTGCATTAACCTCACCTGTTTTACCACCTCTGAAGGAAGCTCATCCCGCCACTGTTTTAACTGTCGGGAAGCAAAAGAGTGCAAAGAGTATGATATTGTTCCGTATTCAATCCAGAGCGATAGGTTGGAGCTGTCAATCTCCAAGGCCCGTTGAAAGCAGTTGAGCACCGCCTGCGAGTGTTTCCATATAGGCACATCGCTCTTAAGTTCATTTGAATTGAGTTTCTCCTGAATCCGGCTGCCCCTAGCTAAGGCCATACCCGCCCAGGAATCAAACCTATACACAAAAGACACACACAAGGAGTTAGCATCATAAAACTTGATGCCTAGATACTTGGATATCAAACTTTGGCTGTCGAACTAGTCAATTTTTGACATTACCCACCTGTTGGGGCACACACAGATGTCATGCAAATAAAATTTAATGGCTTTAGACTGCTCCTTGTTCTTGAAGTGATAATCAGCCAGCAAGTAGTAAACCTCGTTGATGATTGGAGGGGCTGGAGGAGTACCCTCGGGAAGGCTCGGGGTCTTAAGAAACAAAATTCAAAACTCAATTAGGCAGATTTCTATGTAAAAAAAAAATACATATGGTTTTAATATTTTTTGTGCCTTGGTGCAACTAAGTCAATCTGACCTCAGCATTAGATATTGATTTCGGAACAATTATATCTCAATGTTCAAAGTAAATTGGGGTTATAATATTGTAATATTTATATAATTTTATATATAAAATATTATGAATTAAAATTAAAATAATTTTAAAATTAAATACAAATAAAAAAGTAGAATTAAAATATATTTATATAAAATAATAACAAAAAATAATAGTAAATTAAAGTTCCATGTTAAATTTGTTTATTTGTATTCAGAGTAACATAAAGCGACCTTTTTTGCACCACCATCGATGTAGGCTGCTACTTCATCCATGGTAAGTATAGGACTTTCACTCGGAGGGGCGATTCCTGCAAATCTTCTCAACAGATTAGCTAAATCTGCAGAGACGGTGCTCGTCTTGTAGCTGTCAAACTCAGGCAGGGATTTTGGTTTAAAATACTGGAACATGAACAAGGCCTCATTCCACAACAGTTCCACCTGTAATAGAATGATTAGTTTCAAGCAGCAGATTAGTGTATTGAATGTTATTTTTTTTCGCTTACACCTAGTACATTTGACATAAAAAGATTTCCAGTGAAAAGCTAACATTATAATGAGAATCAGACCTGTGGGGAGGAGTGGTCCTCAAGAAATCGGGCTTTGCTCTTTTTGCTAGGGTAGGCATAGAGGCAAAAAAAGCACTGTTCTAAAGCCATTTCCAACTCCTCCTTGTAGGGATGACAGATATTGCTGGCACTGGCGGAAAACTCTTTTTCCAAAACTCGGACCTTTATTAATCACAACAACAAAATAGGGTTAAACCTATTTATCTTATACATAAGCTGAATTCAATCATACATATATATGCCCCTTGTAGCCCAGTAGTTTGTAAATATTGGACAAACTTACAAAAAACTTGAGTAGTGAACCGTCTGAACAACAGCACATGGATCGACGTCCGAGATACTCGTGAGCGGTGTTTAGAAGCATCAGGGAAGATGGCAGCATTGGCGCGTCTGAGTCATCTAGCGGTCATGCAGTTTTTCAGGGTAAACACATTATTGATGTGCTAAAGCAACAATTCAAGGAAAACACAAACCTTCATCATCTCCTACAGACAAATGTTGTTGAAGGAGAGCGTTGAAAGCAGCTTCCTCGTGTTTGATGATGTGGTATAAAATAATCCAAGGCAATACGGAGAAAAAATACGGCTCTTTGGGATCGTCCGAAGTTGTCATGCTGAGGTCGATCAGCTGAAAAGACAAACGCAAAATATATTAACGCTGTGTGAGATAAATGGGATCAGAATTGATGGGAAATTATGAAAAGTGAGCACTCTAATCACCTGAATAAGATTGTTTGCCAGTCGAGCCATGCTGGAAAAGTGAGTAATGTGGCTCAGGAGCTGCGAGTCCTTGTTAAAACAGGTGTCGATGCCATCCAAGAGCTTCATAATGGTGCTGACCCATTCTTCTTTAACAGGCGAAGAGCTGGTAGTAGATGAGTTGAGGTGCTGCACAGCTTCATTCAGAGCCACTTCGCTTGTCCTTAGACATTGCTGGTAATCTTGGAGACTCAAGAGGGAATTCTGTGGCAAAAATGACAGTTAATAGAACCAGAAAACGGCATGAATTAGAAGAAAAGTACTTGTTAATCCTGACCTGCAACAACAGAATCTGAGCAGGACGCTCTGGCGCGGAACTGACAAACTCCAAATGTTTATTCCTGCTGCCGTGATTAAGAGTAGGCTGCAACAAGCGCACGACAGACTCAAAGTCTGCGGACTCAAAGAGACGTTGGATTTCTTCCAATGACTGACAACGTTCCAGGGACTTCAGTCTTTTGTCAATCTGATCACCAACACACAAAAAAATCATTAGGAATGTCAGAAATATGACTGAAAAAGCCTAAGTAATGAATATGCTGACCTCTTCAACAGAGATTGCTGCATCTACTCTTAAGTTGGGGAGTTTAATAGTATAATATTTTCCATCAGGCTGCTTAGGTTTGCTTTGCAGAAGCCCAGTGCAGACATCATAGCTTTCTTGAGCCAATTCCATATCACCCTAAGAAAGACAACATTACTTGTCATATGGGGATTAGGATATGTTCAAATATTACAGTTAAAGGGCAGGGTTGTACTTACAAGAAGAGCGAGGAATCTGGCCTTCAGCCAATAGACACGCACCGTAGCTTGTAAACATTTGTCCTCAAATAGGTCTTTTTGGGATGAGCCCAAAGCCAGGATTAAAACATCATTTTGGAAAAATTGCCCAGGAAATTCATTTTCAGCCGTGTCAATATTGGAACCTGAGCTTCTTCTTGGAGTCACTGGAAAGAGAAAAAATATGTGGAGTTCCTTACAACTTTGTAAAAGGGAAATCAGTGATCCCAGGTAATAAATGACGTTGAACAATTTTGCCAAGCCGAAACAAGAAATGTCATTTATGACAGGGTACAAAAGAAATGCTGTTGTAATGACTCATTAATGATATTCTTGGTAGTCTTACCTTTATTGTGCAACCATTGTTCGAGCTGCAATTCCATGCATGCCAAGCTCATCTCCAACATTTCCTGTGCAGAAAGAAATATAATTCTCACTGCATATGTATTAATCAATGTCCATAATAATTCTGAATTATTCTTATCTTATCATTTACCAGGAGGTGCTGCTGTTTACTGCAATCACGAAACAAAGGGTTTGGAAGCCCGGAGCTATGCTTTCTCCAAAGTTGGTAGACTTCCAGGACCACGGCAGTCATACCTGGAGGCCATTCCTCCAGGAATTTCTGACCCACTGCTTTCAGATAGCACAACATCAAGTCCAGTATTCCTCCATTGCTCATATTTTTGAGGAGGAAGTTATGAACATCTTGTTGCTCTGTAAAAGCAGACAATAAAAGCACCATATTTTTGCAGGAGTGATTTAAGCATAAAGACATATGAATAATTTACATACCAGATTTCATGTAATCAACTGTATCGACTGGAATGGAGCTCCCAAGAAGAGGCTGTATGTCGTCCTTCCCAACACAATGTGTTTCAAGATTGCTCAGACTTTCATCTTCATTATCGGGATCAAACTTTCTTAACCTACAAAAAGAGGATTGATTTCATGTACCTAGATCACAAACCACATAATGAACTACCGTATAAGCCGTACCCTTAAAATTGCCTTAAAAATCATTGAATTTTACAATCTCTCTCGTATAAGCCGCCCCCTGATTCACAATTTTCACCTCTATATTCATGATTTTATTACTGAGTGCAAATGTGTTACTTTGAAGGAAAAATCTTGAGAAAAAATCATCGCACTTGGTATTTCTGAGATACATATATCGATTTGTGCGCATATAAGCCTTACCCCCGATTCAGTCATCATTTTTTTAGTGACAAATACAGCTTATATGCCAGAAAATACGGTACATATAAAGCAAAAGGTGCTCACCTAGAAGGAAGATACTTGAACAGCAACTCTTGAAAATCTATTTTTTCCTCCTTTTTGCATTTAGTGTTCCGAACCCGTGCTGACCGTCGCTTGGCAGTCTCAACGTTATCTTCTACAACTCGCTTCCTTTTAGGTGCTTTTTTTGCCTTATCCACCAAAGAAATGTCTATTGCCGAAACTGTTAATGGGGAGAAAACAAGTGTTGAAACCATGAATTTGACTTGTTTTAATCAAAGTGTAGAACTGACCGACAGAAGGAGAAGCTGCAGGGATTTCTACAATGGCCATTTGGGTAAGGATGGGCGGTTGGGAGAACGCTGACGGCTCAGGAGGGGCAGTCGGCGGCAGAGATGAACTGGGACTGCTGCTCAGGACTGTCGTCTGGCCAGTGCTGGTTGGACTGCTGGGTTCAGGCAGGTTTTGGAGAAAGCTTCGGTCACGGTATGCCGATAAGTCAATCCGGCGACCGAGGCTTGGCCGTGGTGCTTCGCAGGTTGTTTGGTATCGATACATTGCCACAAAGCATTCGCCCACATGCCTCCATCTGTATTCAGGAAATAGTACAATGTTAATGCTGATGTTGTAAACCTTTTTGGGGGCCACATTGACTTTAAAAATTTGACAGATGGGCCGGGTCAGCACAAGATACGATACATATAAAAAAGTGCATCCGTTAACAGTACATATGAAACATAAACAGGAAAAAAGGACTAAAGTATTAACATACTCATCACTCATCATTAACGTAAAAAGTATAAAGTACAAAGTCAAGTAAAAAAGAATGTATTACGAAATTTTAAAATGGCATTTAAAAAAAGATAGAGGGGCTGTAAAACACGAAAAATAAATAAGAGTGGACAGAGCTACTGTCACTGGCTTCCGCATGACGCCGCCATCTTGGGTTAAAAAAATAATAATAATAATAATAAACATTATTTGGACGACGTCGGCGGGCCGGATTAAAAAGCCTAATGGGCCGTATGTGGCCCGCGGGCCGTAGTTTACCCATGTCTGGGTTAGTATATATGAAATATTGAACAAATTTGGCTGGGAAGACTCACGAAAGACATCGAATAGGCTGACTCAAAATAAGATCAGGGGTCGGTTCAGTGTAAGACAATGCCTGTCGACGTTTTCGCAAATCCAAAGCCTCCTCCAAAATAGATTTATGTTCTTCTTCTTCCACTTCCACATAGTGGATAGACATGTCACTGAAATAAATACAAAAAATAATTAAAAGCTCTTTGCACAAGATTGAAATTAAATGAAGAGAAAAATAAGTGTAGTCACCATTTTTTAAACATCTGCATTGTGTCCCTTTTAAGACTAGGTTGTTCCACAAAGATTTTTTCTTTCAAAACCAGGCCTTTTGCGTAACAATGATCCTTTTCAAGGGCTTTGCTGATGAAGTACAAACACCCTGGAAATATGTATACAAATGATTATCAAGTTATGGCGAAATATTAGACAGTTAATAGATATATGAGGAGGTTTAACTTACATGTATAATCACAAAGTGTGTATAGAATAGTGATCAGATTATCCAGGCAGGGCCAGTGATCTGGATTACACTGCAAACCTTCTTCAAATGCATGTCGAGCTAAAGGAATACGCAGTAGTCGTGTAGCCACTTGTCCAATTTTATACCACATGTTAACGTCGGTGGAATCCAACAGAACAGCCTATTAGAAAAAATGATTAGGCGACAATTTGCCGTAATGTGAGACATGATTTGAACTAAAATTATAATGTCTTTTTACCTCTAAATAGAAGTCCATGGCTGTTTCCAGGTCATCCCGTGAAGCAGACATACTAGCCAAGTTTTTAAAAGTGGAATACTTCAACATCAGTCCAGGATGCTTGAGGCCCATGTTCTGGTCCTCCGAGGGCATAGCCTAAAATTACAAATAGGATTCAGGTAAATTCTTCTTAATATTTAATAATTAATGCATTTATTATTACAAATTTAAGTGCAATTTCTGTAAAATTTTGTTAAACACAACTTTTGCTTTCCCTCATATTGCTATATGTAGTATTTTCCATTTAAATTAAATGTTATGGCAATGTAAAAAAAGTTGTTTAGTTGTCAGTAGACTAAAATTAAAAGATAACTGTCAAATTATACTTTAAAATGCAATAAGTGAAGATAAGTTCAATGTTGCATGCTAGCTTACCTCTTTGAGGAGTGGCGTTTTAAGCAGCTCATGATATGCCTGGGCAGATTCCTCAAACTTGTCATGTTTCTGTAGATCTAATGCTTTATGATAAAGTGCAAAAGCTTCTGCTTCCTGCAAAGATGAAAAAAATAAGGGAATATTAACTGAAATATTCCAGATTGCATAGGCTTAAATCATACCTGAGCTTCTTTTGTTCTGCTTTTTTTACTTCTCAGGGGGTCTTGAGACTCATCTGTAGCTGAAGAGGCAGCATTTAGGGCTGCAATTCGAATCTGTATGCAGAAATAAAATGACTCATACAAAAAAATGCTCACAAATAGAGGAGTCGTTCCAAAAAATCATGCAAATGTGGGACAGCGGTTTATTTATACCACCTCACCATTTTGATGTTAAAGATGATATGCTATTTCATAGCAAACCATCCATCCACCTTTGGCTTCAGCAACTCCCGAGGGGATCTGTTTACAAGTTTAAAACATAGTAGCGTTGAAATATTAAACTTATAAGGGGGTAACTATTTAAAATTCTGGGGTTTGGTTAGTTTAAACCAGTGAGAACATTGCCGAAATGATTAGCATAACCTAACCCGGTGTGTCAATGAAAGTATATACAGCACAGTGAGGATAGCTTTGCCACAACACAATGTCTAATTAAATAAAAGCAAGTTATCATAATGAATAAATGAGCTGTTATTCCGTTTTTAACGTCATTAAAGAAAATAAAACAATAAGAAAATATCCGTTAGGTAGCTCAGCTCAATGTGGGGCATACGTGGAGGGGATACCATTGATGCAAAGCGAGTGAGACTTACCATTCATTTTCATCTCAGCAGGAACTATAAGACTCATGTTGTAAAATAAATTAGTATGTTTAGGAAATCCTGAAAATGAGTGTATTAGAAGTACTATTTAAGTTCGGAACTTCATACAATCCATCAGCCTTTGTTGTTGTGCATGGAAGAAGCATCTGAGTGGGACGTTGTCACTCAACAGGAAGCTCGTAGCTCATTGGCCAATGTGGGATTTAACTGGCCAATCATATTGTCTTATATTAAACCACTCACGGCATTTTCCTGAATTATCAACAGACAAACAGTCATTGTATTTTTCCGTTGGAAAAAAAGCAATTAGTCATTGAAAACTTTTAATGTTTATAAGCCGAAGGGCTATCTGCATTTCCAGCTTCTGCTTTTTGCTCATCACTAAATTTTTGAGCAGTGTCAAAAATATAAGAATCCGACCTGCACATTCCTCAAAATTCCACTAGAGGGCAAACATTTATATGTGCAGGATGGCTTTGCAAAAATAAGGGCCACAGTGAGTGCTTTGGTTTCAAACTCTAAAGAGTAAAGCTTTCCACAATACAAGTGTCTTGCAAGTGCAATCAGTGGATTGCCGTCAGGTGCTTCTGATGACCAACACCCGCTGGTTCAAATTTGCCAGCTCGGTCAGTTTGCTGGACGGCTTGAGCCAAAAGCTGCCCCCATCGACACTGACCCAACCCCCGTTGATTCAACATGAAGGAAAATGGAGCATCCCATAATATTTAATAAGGCTGGGCAAAATAAGAGCTACAGTGAGTTTGGTTTCAACCTCTAAAGTAAGGGTGTCAGACTTGGGTTGGTTTGCATGCCGCATTAACGTCAACTTGATTTCAAAAGGGCCGGACCATTTTAGATATAATATTTAATATTTTTTTTATATAAATGGATTAAAAGAACTGGATTAAAAGCCCTGAATATTCAGTTTTTTATA
Organism: Stigmatopora nigra; assembly: GCF_051989575.1. Classification (NCBI taxonomy): domain Eukaryota; kingdom Metazoa; phylum Chordata; class Actinopteri; order Syngnathiformes; family Syngnathidae; genus Stigmatopora; species Stigmatopora nigra. The sequence continues at coordinate 15,717,725 of NC_135511.1, read as the reverse complement.
GATCTAAAACAATGTTTATTTTAGCTTTTTTTATATATTTTTTTTAGATTTTCCATAATTATTTTTTAACTAAAAACAGAAAAAAATGATTTAAAAAATTAAAATTATTGATTTAAACAGGGGAAAAATCAGGAAATTTAATATACATCCATACTCTCATTTTAATTTGATCCTAAAACAGAAAGTCAGCACTCATGATTTACTTTCCCGGGCCACACTAAATGATGCGGCGGGCCAGATTTGGCCCCCAGGCCGCCACTTTGCCACCTTTGGTATAAAATGTCCAATGTGCTTTCACTGTAATCTCATAAAGCTTAAACTGCAATCGTTAGCTACAACATAAATTATTGTAGACCTACTTAGTAATTTGCCTTATCACTCTTGTTCCTTATGACATTGCAGAAAATGTAATACTAATGCTAGAACAGAGTTGCAGGTTGCGGGCTAGGACGCCATTGCACTCAGTGACCTTTCTCGTCGCAGTGCCACCGCCACTCAACTTATTGAACGTCCTCACCGCACCTCTCTCTCTCTCTATTTCTCTCCCCTGGCCGAGACGGCTTGCCAGCCAGCTCCATTATCAATTCGTTTTGTCAGCACGCCGGCAAAAAGCCGCTTACGTCACGGTCATTACCGGCTCTATAAAAGCCGGCGTAATGCAGAATCACAGTGCAGTTGACACGGCTGCATCCCCGAGACGCAAAACCTTGAATCATGACTTCCGCCGGCTTTGACTTTTATTTCCCGTCCACTTACAAGAGAAGAACAGTCATACGTAGTCCAGGTTACGGATCAAGTGGATCTTTCGAATCCAGATCTGCCCCTCCATATTCCAGCCACTCTTATGTCTCGTCATCTCGAAGTTTTCCTCAGACTCGATTGTCTTCCAGCTCGATGGTCTACGGCGCCCCCAGCGAACTACGTCTGGACCAAGCGGCACAGGTGACCTCTGAATTTAAACAATTGAGAACCCAAGAGAAGGCCGAACTCCAAGACCTGAATGATCGTTTTGCTAGTTTCATAGATCGAGTTCACGAACTGGAGCAACAAAACAAGTCGCTAGAAACCGAACGGCTGTTGCTAAGGCAACGCCAAACGGAGCCGTCTAACCTACGAGCTCAATATGAACATGAAATCCGCCAATTGAATCTCGCGGTAGAAGAGGCCCGTTACGAGAGACAAGAAGCCCAACGGCATAGAGACGAGGTCGAAATCGTCTTAAAAAACCTGCAAAAACGCTATGAAGATGAAGTTCTTGCCAGAGAAAGATCCGAGGGAAGGTTGATGGACGCTAGAAAGGACGCAGATGAAGTCACAATGGAGGGAATTGAGCTTGAGAAAAGAGTGGAAATTCTTCTGGATGAACTGGCGTTTCTAAAGCGTCTTTGCGAGAGTGAAATCGTCGAACTCCAAGCTCAAATTCAATATGGCGCAGAGGTATCGGTGGAAATGAATGTAGTCAAACCTGACCTATCTGTAGCTTTAAGAGATATACGAGCTCAGTATGAAACAATGGCGAACCGAAATCGACAAACCGCCGAAGACTGGTTCTCCAATAAGATGAATGTGATGTCAGTTGGAAGCGCGCCCAATGCCGAAAACGTACGGAATGTCAAAGATGAAGCTTCTGAATACCGTAGGCAGCTTAAAAGTAGAAGTATGGAGATTGATGCTTGTAGGGATGTCAATCAAGCGTTGGAAAACCAATTGCAGGAAGTGGAGGGGAAACAGAGTGCGGAGATTTCTGCATTGCAGGTGAGGAAGAAAAATGGAAAATGATTTTCAAGTGATTCTGTAAGGTGATTTTCTAAGTTTTGTGTGTGGTTTTTTTTTGTGACAGGATGCCATCAATCAATTGGAGGAAGAATTGAGGGCCAGTAAGAATGAAATGGCTCGTTACCTGAAGGATTATCAAGATCTGCTCAATGTGAAGATGGCTTTGGATATTGAAATTGCAGCATACAGGTTGTAACAAGGCTTTCAGACTCACGGGGGTTCGTTCACGGGGCACATTAACGTCAACTTGATTTCATGTGGGCTGGACCATTTTAGATATAATATTTAGATTTTTTTTAAATAAATGGATTAAAAGAACTGGATTAAAAGCCCTGGATATTCAGGTTTTTATAGATCTAAAACAGTGTTTATTTTAGGTTTTTTTAATATATATTTTTAGATTAAAAAAATGATTTTTGAACTAAAAACACAGAAAAATATTATTAAAAATGTACAATTATTGATTGGAATAACTGGATTCCTGAATATTCTGTTTTTTATAGATCTAAAACAATGTTCACTTTAGCTTTTTTATATATTTTTGTTTAGATTTTTGAACTAAAAACAGAAAAAAATGATAAAAAAATGCCATTTATTGATTTAAAAGGGGGAAAAGCAGGAAATTTAATATACATCTATACTCTTCATTTTAATTTGATCCTAAAACAGAAAATCAACACTCATGGTTTACTTTCCCGGGCCACACAAAATGATGCACCGGGCCAGATTTGGCCCCCAGGCCGCCACTTTGACACACGTCCACCAATATTTCTCCTTTCTGTCTATCTTAGAAAATTACTTGAAGGAGAGGAGAACCGCTTGGACCGCTGTGGCCAGATGACCTCAGTTGTCCACTCCCATGTTCAGTTCTCTGGACCCCCTCATGGAAGACATCGTGTCTCCACACAATCTCAACTACACTCACCTGCGTCATACCTATTGACCCCTCGCTTGTACACGTCAACCTTCTCCGCTCAGGAAACGATATCTGCTCGGAAAGTCCAACAATCCGAAGCCAGCCCTCTTCGGGAAGAGGAGGAAGATGAAGAAGAGGCGAAGGAGGAAGAGGAACAACAGGAAAACAAGGAAAACGCAGAAGAAGACGAAGATGGTCCGGATGAAGCAGATGAAGGAGGTATATTGCAGTATTTTTATACTTTCTATGAAAGCTAACGATCAATATCTCGATTTTTTTAGATGCTGAGGCAGAAAAAACAGTGAAGGAAGATGAAGAAGATGAAGAAGAAGATGAAGATGACAATATGAAAGAAGAAGATGCAAGTGAGGACGACAAGGAAGCAAAACAAAAACATTCCTAATGATTTATTTGCATGAAATGAAAGAAAGTCCTTTCATTTGTCGCATGGATGCTTGCTAAACGTGAACTATTATCCAAGTAGAATGTCAAAAACATCCAACTAGTACTCCAGACTGTGTACATTTGCATTTTAGTGCATATATCTCACTAGAATGTACTAATAAAAAAGCCTATTTTGTGTAGGCTAACAACTTATGGTGATTGCTAGCTACAATTCTCTGCAATAATAAAGCCCTGAAGCCTTATAAACATAAAATCAATGTTGTGGCTTTCATTTATAGTTTAACACGCATCTCACATCAAATTGAATTTTTTTTAGGTGAACTTTTATAGTGTACTTTAAAACGTATATTACACATTTACCAGTTTTTACATACGACCGTTATTTGTCTCAAGTGTGCGTGTGTGAGTAGATGCCATTTTTTCTACATTACTGAGATGCTTATTCACAGGTGTCAAAGTGGCGGCCCGGGGGCCAAATCTGGCCCGCCGCATCATTTTGTGTGGCCCGGGAAAGTAAATCATGAGTGCCGACTTTCTGTTTTAGGATCAAATTAAAATGAAGAGTATAGATGCATATTAATTTCCTGATTTTTCTCCTTTTAAATCAATAATTGTCATTTTTAATCATTTTTTCTGTGTTTTTAGTTCAAAAATCATTTAGTAAAATCTAAAAATATGTTAAAAAATATCTAAAATAAATGTTGTATTAGATCAATAGAAAAACCGAATATTCAGGGCTTTTAATCCAGTTCTTTTAATCCATTTATTAAAAAAAAATCTAAATATTCAATCTAAAATGGTCCAGCCTACCTGAAATCAAGTTGACGTTAAAACGGCCCGCCAACCAACCCGAATCTGACACCCTTGCGCTAATTGAAGTCAATGTTGTATAGTACCGTATTGGATCATCTCATGTTTGCATCCCCTCAATTGCTAGTTGTAATTAAGATCATTTTTGAGCGAGAAGGACATTCTTCTAATGCAATCCGTTTCAACTTGTGATCACTTGAGTGGATGCCAATGTATTTCCAGGCCGTCTCGGCCCTTCAACCACGTTCCCCCCGTCTGTGAAGCGAAGCATGTTGAAACCTTGATGATTCAGCAAGAGTGCTGCGTCAATGAATCTGGCAAAGTGTCAACTCTTGCAAGACAGCCGGCCGGGGAAGAGGAATTTCATTATTTCATTAGGGTGGGGTACAGACATAAAGAGGGCGGAATAGAGGAGGAATGACTCAGGGAGGATTTGCACTACCATATCTCATTGCATTAAACCTTGACAGAGGACAGACTGTTTTATACCCAGTAAAAAGACACCAAAGTCAGGTCTTCCTTTAAGCTACCGTAGTCTCAGTCCACGTTAGTATATCACATAAATCAAGGGTCTCTGACTCGGACTTTAACGTCAACTCAATTTCATGTGGGCCCGACCATTTTAGATATATTTAGATATTTTTTTTTATAAATGGATTAAATTAACTGGATTAAAGTCCCTGAATATTCAGTTTTTTTATAGATCTAAAACAATGTTTATTTTAGCTTTTTTTATATATATTTTTTAATTTTACAAAATTATTTTTGAACTAAAAACAGAAAAAATGATTAAAAAATGATAATTATTGATTTAAAAGTGGGGAATTCAGGAAATTTAATATAAATCTATATTCAGTTTTTGATAGATCTACAACAATATTTATTTTAGATTTTTTCAAATATATTTTTAGATTTTACAAAATGATTTTTGAACTAAAATCACAGAAAAAAATGATTAAAAATGACAATTATTGATTTAAAAGGGGGAAAATCAGGAAATTTAATATACATCTATACTTTTCATTTTAATTTGATCCTAAAACAGAAAGTCTTCACTCATGATTTACTTTCCCGGGCCGCACAAAATGACACAGCGGGCCAGATTTGGCCCCCGGGGCGCCACTTTGACACACGTGACTTAAATGAATTGAACACACCGACATCTATTTAATATCCTCACTTATTACACCCAGACACTGCCTGAGGAATTGGTACATTTGATTACTAGGTTTAGCGCATGCTAATAACATGCATCACAGCATGCTAACAACATGCTTCACAGCATGCTCGTATAATAAATATTGAAGAATGCCTTTAATAACCAGGTAATGGCCTGAAAAATTGCTGCCATTATCTCCATCCTCCTTGCCCTTGTCATACTTCACCCTGAGTGAAAGTAGCAGCATCTTATTTTAGCGATAGAATGCAGCATGAGCCAGTCCAAAAGTGCACTCAATGTAATCACTACAAATACTACATTTAGCGGCTTTGGCTGCATACACACTTTTTTCGCTACTCAGGGAAGGCAATGGCAATTTGATAAATGCATTCTTATTGATTAAAACACTTAACTAATGAAACACTTTTGACTGCAGTCACATACACAATAGAAAAACATGCTAACGCTAACAGGCTAGCGCTGTGAATAAAAAGCATCATTAGTTAAGCTTTTAAGATTTTTTTTATTGGATATACGCATGGTGAGGAAGAAAATAGACTATTATGTCACAATATTTATGGTCAATTCATTTTGAATTGATTTCAAATTGGACATGATTGTGTGACATGGCGTATATGAATGGCTCCATATATTTAATCATGGTTTATTATCATGTAATGTGTCCTATAATACATTCTATGCGCACCAGAGCAATTGTTTTATAGGATTTTCATCCAGCTTGGATTTACGCAATGTCATATTTGAACATTCCCAGTTGAGAGATGATAAAGTGAAACGTTGCATTTAATATTTTTTCACCCCTCGTTTGGAAGCAATAGCCTCAAACTAGCATTTCCCATAATGGCAAATCTGATATGCTCAATGATGTGGATAGCTGTAGTAGAACTTCAGCAAAACCACAGTTGGAAATACAATCTGTAGGCCTGAGCAAATCTAAATGTAGTGTTGCCTTTCAGTCTGATGCGCCCAGTAACATTTGAATTATTAATTAAGGTTATAGTGTGCTGAAATTGCATGACTTTCATATCCTGGAAATGCTATCAAACAACAATGACAGGGCTAAAAATGGTAGCATGTTGTTATTCTGCTTCAGACAACAACAACAACAACAACAACAACAACAACAATAACACCAAAAATGTTGATCAAAAATGTAGATTTCATTGGAGGAAAATGCACTTTGAGCAATTATGCTGTGTACATCCCTAATAATGACATACTGATACAGACAAAAGTGTTCTGGCGACCGTTCGTAATCGTTTGACAACCCTGCTTTGTTTCCATAGAGAAAAGGAACTGGTTGATAAGTGGATTGGCTAACCCTGTCCAGCTCAGAGAATCTGCTAATTCAATTATATAAATAAAGTGGCTTTAGGACATAATATACCGCAACATTAACTGTAATCAACGTTGGTATGGCTTTAACAAGTATGATTTCACGATTTTGTTTTATAAATTGATTAAAAGAACTGGATTAAAAGTACTAAAATTCAGTTTTTTTAATCGATTTTAAAAAATGGTTATTTTATCTTTTTTAAATTAGGAAATTGAATATGCATCTATACTCTTCATTTTAATTTCATCCTAAAACAGAATATCGGCACTCATTATTTACTTTCTCGGGCCACACAAAATGATGTGGCGGGCCAGATTTGGTCCCCGGGCCGCCACTTTGACACATATGCTTTATATGTAGGAGACCAGAAACGATACATCATTAATCAAATTTATTTGAAAAATAATAATAACATGAGTAAGTGGACCAGTGGAACAGAGGTTAGCATGTCGACCTCACAATTCCGAGCTCAATCGATCAAGCGTGAATGGTCGTCTGTCTCCTGGCTGGCTACCAATCAATTCAAAGTGCCTATAGTAGACTGGAATAGGCTCCAGCACCCCGACAACCCTTGCAGTACAGAAAATAGATGACTAATACGAAAAAAAATACCCTACAGATACTTGTTCTGTCTGTAATCAGCCACACTTTGTCCCCTTTCAAAGTCTTCCAAAACAATTACCTGGTCTACAGTTTGTGAATACGTTCTTTTTTTTGCAGTTTTCCAATATTTTTTTCCTTCTCCGCTGAAGAAAAAGTGCCATTGCAGTCACATTGTAGCTGTCATCGACCTATACGCTTCGAAGCGGAACATTACCTGCTGGCATTCAGACAGTGCAATGTAGTGCTAATCTATTGGACTTCCCATGACTAGGGCGCCAGGCGATAAGATTCTGGCTACTGTCAAGGTTTACTTGAAATATAAATAAATGCATCGCTGCTCTGGACTGTTTCCTTCGGGCCACGGTCTGTCTTGGGCCACTGCGCAACGTCCCCTCAGTGCAAAGATGAGCTTTTTTTGAAATGGTTTCTGGCAGTTTGTGTAAAGATTACTCAATTGTGCCAACAGATTGTTACACCAGTTCTCCAGTGGCTCGTCTCGGATGATCTCGTAGGTGAGATGTGGAAGCTGGCGACTTGGATGTAACTGCCAAATTGTCTAAAAAGCCTTTAGAGACAGTTTATGGTAGAGTGATTAAAATTTTCATTTACGATTAATACCTCTGGTGGACATTCCTGTAGTCAGCTCCCTATTCAATGCTGCTATAAATTTTGGTGGCATTGTGCTGTGTGATAAAAGCACATAAAGATATTTTATTGTGGCGTTCTAAGAGTGGCATGATCAGCAGGAATATTTGCTTTTTGTATACAGAAAGTCTTTTAGTTCGGCAATGAGTTTCATTTTATTTACAGGCCATTTTTTAGTCCTGTTAAATTTCCTTTTTTTCATGCTATACATGTTTTAACATTTGTTTTTTTAATTTAGGACCAGTAAGACTTTAAACTGAAGATTTACATTCAAATAAGATGAATTGTGTAGTATTTGCAGCCCAAATGAGGGAGAAAAAACGATTAAAGAAATCAAACAACAAATGAAAATGTCACTTTGAATGAATACACAGTGCCTTAAAAAGGTACTATGGTGAGGTAGTAAAATTGACTTACATTAAAATACAGTTATTTTTTATGTGTGGGCCATTACTGATAATAGAGCTATGAAAAACACTCATGCATTTCATACTAACTGTTCCATACCAGTATGAGCATCCCATAGTGGCTTCTCTGGGCATTTCTTTTTTAAAATTTAATCACTAGTGTTTAATTAAGTTGTGTCACTGATCATATATTTTCTGCAATAGCACAAATGAAGCAGGTGATGGCAATATTGTATTCTTTTTCACTATTTCTTTCTAGCTTCAATGAGCTTTACATTAGAGATTTAAGGGTTGAGAAAAAGTGGATAAGTGCATTTTTATATTCTTTGACAATACATTTTTACTATCTGAAATGTGAACATTGACAGCAACAAATGTAATTCCTTCAACTCACAACATTACCATTAAAATACATGAAAATGTGTGTCTATATTAGTAATTTCCCCACTTTTAATGTACAAAAAGCTATTTTGACAACATTATTACGCTATAGCTAATGTCTATCAATGGGAGGTTGCATTCAGAGGAGTATAATGAAAAAATAATAATTAATATCTAAGTAGTTTTTAATATTTAAGTACTGTTTAATATCCAAGTACTGTTTAATATCTAAGTACTGTTTAATTTCTAAGTACTGTTTAATATCTAAGTACTGTTTAATATCTAAATACTGTTTAATATCCAAGTACTGTTTAATATCTAAGTACTGTTTAATTTTTAAGTACTGTTTAATATCTAAGTACCATTTAATATCTAAGTACCGTTTAATATCTAAGTACTGTTTAATATCTGAGTACTGTTTAATATCGGAGTACTGTTTAATATCTAAGTACTGTTTAATATCTAAGTACTGTTGAATATCTAAGTACCATTTAATATCTAAGTACTGTTTAATATCCAAGTAATGTTTAATATCTAAGTACTGTTTAATTTCTAAGTACTGTTTAATATCTAAGTACTGTTTAATATATAAGTACTGTTTAATATCCAAGTACTGTTTAATATCTAAGTACTGTTTAATATCCAAGTACTGTTTAATATCTAAGTACTGTTTAATATCCAAGTACTGTTTAATATCTAAGTACGGTTTAATATCTAAGTACCGTTAATATCTTAACCATTCCATATTCCCATAACCAATAACCAGACGCACCCATCAAAAAGAGCCATACATGGCAAGCCTTTCTAATTGCATTGGCTGTAATTGGTTGTTTTTAAAACAGACAGATCGTTCGATAAGCGTGTAAAAGAAGCACTCTGTCAGGAAGAACAAAAAACACACTGGATAACTAAACCATTTGGCAGCGGAAATTCACACAAATCTGCACACAAGCAAACAAAGAGGGTAAGTGGGCAACCAGCTCTCTGCCAACAGCTGTAAATTACTTCAATGAACATGTAAAGGACTGTTGAATATGTCTTGTAATATAAAGGCATCAATGTGAGACATCAATAAGCAGATGGTTTCATAATAAGAAAGTTTAATAGAATTATTTTCGCCGTGCTCATGTTTTTTTTGCGATGTAACTATCTTTACAGTTATATCAGGTCATTGTACCCCGCAAAACTTTATGTGTTTGCATTATGAGTGTTTGAAATTGGAAAGAATAATCATTTAATGACTAGACTGATCGTTAAATTTCGGTTAATAGCGTGACACAGAAAAAATAAACCAATGACATCCCAGGAAGCATAAGGGCAATAGAATAGCTGGGATGTCATTTTCATTAACTTAACAGTGGTTGTGATTTGCTGTGCGGCATGATGTGGGGTCGCGGGGGTCACGGTTTCAACGCGGGATGTCCAGACGTCCATTTTTTTCAGATACTAAAGTTCAATTGGCAATGTAGTTTAATTTATATGGGCCAGCATAAACGATTTTGAAGGCTCGTGAAACTGAAAATGAGATGAACATTCCAAAATGTTTATGAAATAATCACCCTAGTGAGGATAAAGTGGTTCAGAAAATGAGATGAAATAATCATGAATCAATAATGATGATAATTTTCAATTAATATACAAATAAATAATATTGTACCGAGCAGTGCAACCAAGAGAAATTAAGTACAATTAAGAAGAGAGAAAAAAAATCTGCTTAACTACTGCATTGAATATTTTTTATTCACAGTATTTACAATTAGGGTGGCCAACCGTCCTTTAAAAAACGGAAGTGTCCCATATTGAGACACAAAATGTAGCTCTTTTTCATAATTTATGTCATAACTCCTATTACACTTTGACAAAATTCACTTAATTAATGTGTCAAAATGACAACGGGACTTTAACGCAGCAATCACGAACACACTCGAGGGCGTTGCGTTCAGGTCCAAGTCCATAACGGAAAACATACTATTTTACTTAAAAGGGTGCGCAGAATGCAGGGCGAGGTGTTTAAAAGGACTGCATGACATGCAGGAAAAAGAGATGAACTCCATTAACTCGTTTATTTATTTATTTGAATTTCATTATGCCATATTTTGTAAGAATGGGTTATATATAAAAGTTTTTGGAGTATTTTCCCAACTCATTGAACCCCTCATTTCTGAGCCTTTTTGCCCTCCCGCAAGACTCGCAGAAGATATTCATGATGGCGGAAATACTCTCGTAGACTTCGGGACGAGCAGGAAAAGTGCACTAGCCTCCCACTTATATCCTTTGTAAATAGTTATTTATTTATTTTGAGAACTCAATGGTTGTCTCTCCCCACAACGCCATGACACGCTGGGTTCCCACAAAGAAAGAGAAGTATGGTGTGGGTAAGTTTTCCAAACAAGCGGTACTCTTGAAGTCGGTCGACGGCTTCCAGAAAAGTAAAATAACGTTTAAAAAGAATAAAGAAAAAGCTTCTATTCTGGTGACTGTGTTGTTGTTTAAAGGTGGTGCATAAAAATAACTCGTTACAAATTCCATGAGTGGACTTAGGAAAGTTTTCTAAGGGGCTTTGGAACGACAGAAAATGGAAAATGTTTGGGATTTGAATGAGCATGCTAACTATTCTTTCACACAATCTCACTGAGACGACATTAAAGTACACGTAAGAATTGTATGCTTTTTTGAAAATAGTTCCTGAAGCTCCAAAAGTGTGACCATAAGGTGGCAAAAAGTGAAACTACGGTCGTTTGAGACATGTGGCACCTTAGGATAGACTTTCCGTTTGTTCAACATTTTTATTCACAATATTTGGACTTTAACACACATTGCTTAAAGCTTCGGAAAGGTGTGGCATTGATACCTACGTGTGTGTGCAGACTGCACCCTTAAGGCATAAAAAAGAAGAAAAAAAATCCTGTTAGCATAATTGCAACTCTGCTGCAAAGCATATATTCAAGCTTACCTGAAAATATATTCCATTTTACATGAGTTCTGCAAAACTACAGTACTTTTGACCATTGAAGTTCGACCCAATCTCCTGTCAATTCATGTTTAACTCATTGCCTGCCTTGGAGAGTTTTAGATGTCCAATCTAGTTTGACGTGCTCGGACGTTTTGGTCGCCGGTCAAATGGTGAGAGTTTACTGTTGGAACCAGCTCTCAAAATTATATTCATGAGAGTTTAATATCTAAGAGAGATAGAGAGTTTAATATCTAAAAGAATCTAAGAGAGATAGAGAGTTTAATATCTAAGAGAGATAGAGAGTTTAATATCTAAGAGAGAGAGAGTTTAATATCTAAGAGAGAGAGAGTTTAATATCTAAGAGAGAAAGTTCAATATATAAGAGAGTTAAATATCTAAGTACATTTGACCGGCGACCAAACGTCCGGGCGACCAAACGTCCGGGCGACCAAACGTCCGGGCGACCAAACGTCCGGGCGACCAAACGTCCGGGCGACCAAACGTCCGGGCGACCAAACGTCCGGGCGACCAAACGTCCGGGTGACCAAACGTCCGGGCGACCAAACGTCCGGGCGACCAAACGTCCGGGCGACCAAACGTCCGGGCGACCAAACGTCCGGGCGACCAAACGTCCGGTCGACCAAACGTCCGGTCACGAGTTTGACTGGGAGGAGTGACAGTGCCAAAAAAAAATAGATTGGACATTTATCGCTGTCAATGGCATTGAAAGAGAGCCTTCACTGGCCGTTTGGATGAACTGCACGTCTGTCATTGTCAAAGGCAGGCAAAGATGAGTCAAATATTGGAGGGCTCACTTTTTGGTGAGAGGAGACGTCACTCACCTTGGGTGTAGTGATTGACATTGAGGAATTTCCATCTTAATCCTTTTACGTGGCAATTGGCGTGACTTTCAAAAGTTAAGTTTGTCTTCAAGACAATGTGCTTGTTCTGCTTTTGAATTAAAATAAGGATAGGAAATGCTTTCATCCTAAAAAGCTATCAGAGCGCCGTCTACTACTATCTTGTTATCGTCTGATTAGTCAGATCATGCTCTATTTTGGGATTCTACATTTTTTGTGGAAAGAAGGTATTGCCTTTGATTTTTATCATATTATTACTAATGTTGGTTGAGGGGAACTATGGCAAATGGAACTCAAACTAATTGAGGAAAGAGAACTAGCTACAGTTTCTTCATTCATTTTCTTATCTCAATTTTCTGAAACACTTTATCCTCACAAGGGTCAAGGGGTTGCTGGAGCCTAGCCCAGTTGACACCCAGCTAGGGGTGAACACTCCATACAGGTGGCGTGACCTGGATTCGAACCCAAGATGGCCGACTACTACTACATTTGTGGACCGTGTGTGAAATGGAAATTAAATACAGAATACATGTTTTTTCAAGTACTTCACAAGCTACATTTAATGGGATTTGCTACAAAGACAAAATATTTCATGTTCAAACTGATAAACCCTTTTTTTCAGTGCACACTAGTGTGTTATTTGCCAGACTTAACATAATCAATACGAATACTGCCCAACTTTTCACAGAATTCTTGTCAAAAGTTTTAGTCCTGTCTAGACTGTTGTTTCCTAGCTAATTTGCTGCGTAAGTCAACCCAATTTGATGTGAGTTATACTCACGATAAAACCTTGCACAAAAACTCGTGCTTCCACCAATCTAGAGAGTCACCTCCCTACTTCTGTTTTCTCTTATTTACTAGTCACTATCCCTGCCAAGAACGAATGAAAAACCGCCAAAGAAGAGATGAATAGTGGGCACTATGGCTATTAGTTTTCAAAGAGAAAAGGATTCTGTCCTCTAGAGCCAGAAAATCAATTATTCAGTTTTGCCATAAGCTGTATTTTTATGGTTCTCATCTAGACACTGTTTAATAGTACAGATCATTAATTTTGTCACTTTAATGAGCTGTCAGACGCCGCTCAAGTCTTTCAACAGTGACATCCTTTAATTGTTGACTAATCTGTAACTGTGATGAATTAAGATGCATTTCAGTGAGTCTGATCTACAGTAATATGAGAAATCATGAAACTTAAACATCTCCCTACCATATTTTCTCGCATATAAGCAGTATTTGTCTAAAAAAAATGACTGAGTCGATGGTATGGCTTATATGCGCACAGTTTAGACTGCACATACAGCGGAAATTGTAAAATTCAACGATTTTAAGGCAGTTTTAAGGGTGGCTAATATGCGAGAAAATACGTAATTGGAACGCTAGACAATCTAAGATACGATACATGTAAAAAAGTGCATCCGTTAACAGTACATGAAACATAAACAGAAAAAAGGACTTAAGTATTAACATACTCATCACTCATCATTAAAGTCAAAAGTATAAAGTACAAATTCAAGTCAAAAGGAATGCATTAAGAAATATTAAAATGTCATTTAAAAAAGATAGAGGGGCTGTAAAACACGAAAAAAATAAGAGTGGACAGAGCTACTGCCACTGGCTTCCACGTAACGGCGCCATCTTGGGGAAAACTAAAAAAAAGGGAAAAATAAATAAAATATATTATTTGGACAAGTTCGGCGGGCCGGATTAAAAGGCCTAACAGGCCGGATTTGGCCCGTGGGCCGTAGTTTGCCCACGCTGATCTAACCGCTAAAAAACAAGTTGTAAAATACTCATTTTTTGGAGTATGTGATTCATCTTTCAGATAAAATTTCAGCATTGGCCTGTTTAGACCGTAAAGTAATCAAATCAGTTATGCCCCTATCGCTTCTGGGGTACAGTCTAACAACGCTGTTGCATTAACCACTGCACAAATCTGATAGTGTTTAGATAAAAGATACAAATCTAGTGTTTTAAGAGCCCAGAAACAGGAGATACAACCACTTTTAGGTGTGTTTTCAGAGTTTTAAACCTCACATTTTTGGGCGGGTGAGAAAACATTGGTTTACATAAGGCATTCAGAGTGTGCCTTGAAATGTAGCCTTCAGCACATGCAAGTCAGGACAGATACCTGCACCTAGTTATGCGCTTGACAGCTTGCATGCTCTTGCATATCCCCCAAGTCATGGCAAATAATCGAGCTAAGCTTTCTTTCTCCTTTAACATCTGCTTAAATGTGCACATATTTGCCTGGGGATGCATTCTCTCTTGAGGGTGACCATTACTTTGTATTAATGGTGGTTTAAAAAGCACAGGGTCACCTTCAGGATAACACATGGGGAAGGAATGATTACAGGAAAGTTTAGGGTTCACAAGTGTGTAGGCCCGCAGTAACACTACCTTTATTGACCAACAGATATAATGAGGCCATAAAGTCAAAGTCTTTAGTGTAGTGGCCTACGCTAGATGCTAGTATATAGGATCTAATTCCAATTATGAAATGGGTACAAGTTTGTTATTAGAGGGGGAAAGGGAGGGAATACATCCGCATATTATGGTGACACGTGCTTGGGTTGGTGAACTTTGACTTATGTTTTTTTTTCTTTTTTTTCTGTCCTTGTAGCAATCTACAATTATGATCCTAATGGAGAGCTGGAGCTGTGTTTACAGGTTGGGGACACTGTGCATATACTGGAGAAATTGGAAGGTGAGTGAGCCTGAATATGTGGCAAAATATACACCTAATTTGAAAAATCTTGAATATTGCGATACTGAAAATATTGAGAAGAAATCGTGTTTAAATATTTGATTCTCAAAAATAAATGTTGGGATAAAGTGAGCTCTCGTGATTGGGATTGTCTTGATTTTTTTATGCTTTCTTATAAATATATAGTATTAATTTTAGGGTTTTTTTTGCATTATACTGCTGGATATTTATTTATATATATATTTTTTTTTTTACATATTATTTATATAAAATAATAATGCATTGTGATAAATTAGATCTCATTGGATTGGTGTCAGGCAAACTATTCCAAATAGATTGGATTTATATATATGGCAGCCATTGATGTAATACTTAAAAATAAATACATAATAATAAAAAATCTGACATTTAAAAAAAAAAAAAAAAATACACAATTCCAAAACTTGAAAAATTATGTCACCGATTTCCAATCAAATCTCTTAATACCAATATATCTATTACCTATTGCAATTTTTTTTCATGTAACAAAATACCTATACATAGTCTGAGCTAATGCTAAATAATGATGAAGTTAAAAGTTTGTCTACCAACTGTCCGGCCACTACGGATGAGCACAAGGAAAAAGGAACTTGATATAAATAAGACAGAAGGGGAATTTTTAAAAGCGTCTCCTATTCAATGGAATTTGACGGAATGTGGGGACCTTTAAAGCTGACTGTCATTAAATATGTGGGGGAGTAATTAAAATGAGTGTGCAGTCTTCCATATTGTCCTCATGAAGCCAAGATGAGAGAGACCGTTATTACTCCCTCAGCCATTGTCTTTTTGTCTCTCTCTTCAGTGTAACATGATTATTTTTGTATTTTTCCAAGGCTGGTATCGGGGATACACACTGCGAGAAAAGTCACATGAGGTATTTGTATTATTCATTAGAACATTTCTTATTTGATATTAATGAAGGCTGTAAAATAAGCTATTTAAAAAAAAAAAACTAAATTCTTGGAAGTTTCAATAATTGATCAAGGGGAGAAGTATGCTACAATTATGTGTGCGGTAAATATAGTAGCGATGGCTCAACTGTGGAAGCAGAAATATTACACCAACATTTAATTTCAGAAATGTAATATGTTAGTCCTTAGAGTATAGACACTCAAATGCTAATTAATGTTTTGATTAAGCTTTTATAATTAATGCAATTAGCATAATATCCATGATCAACAAGACTGACAATTTATTTTGACATTGTTATGCCAAGTAAACATGTAAAAAAAAATTCAATTTGTCTCAAGATGTTGACATTTTAATGCTAACAATAGAATAATTGTCAGTGTGCAGTTTCATGTAGAAAAATAAAATAAAATCATAAATTATCAGTAAAAAATAACACTTAAATCTGAAAGTTCCAGAAACAAAATTGTTTATTAGCCAAACTATGAAATTTAGGCTATTTAGGCTATTTAGGCTATATAGGCTATTTAGGCTATATAGGCTATTTAGGCTATATAGGTTATATAGGCTATTTAGGCTATTTAGGCTATATAGGCTATTTAGGCTATTTAGGCTATATAGGCTATTTAGGCTATTTAGGCTAATCATGATTATTATGCTAATTTTCCAAAACTGGCCTATGTTTTAACATTCTTATTCCAAATTTAAGTAAGCAACAAAGTGTAAACATGGATGAAATTTACAAAACAACAGGAAAAAAAACCTTTAAAAGATAATCACCTACTATTAGCATTGTTTATATGAAATAGCATTATGCTGGCTAGTTTTTGAATTATTTTTGGACTGGTTCATTAAAGTGTTTGATTCTTTCTTTAGGGAATTTTCCCATCTTCTTACATCCACTTAAAGGAGGCATCAGTTGAGGGAATTGGGTAAGGTCACATACCAGTAAACATATCATTTTGTAATAATACACTTTGCATTTATAATGATTTGAACTATAGTTTCAGAAATACATTTCTTGGCTATGAAAAGAAACATTAGTCTAGTATTCGTCATGTATATAAATACTGGTGTCTCTGTTGAAATGATATTATACGTGCTGTGAGCAATGAGCCACTTTTCCAATATCCTATTATTCTGCTTTTGTGGCCTGTAGCCAGCAGGAAATAATTATTCCAGCAGATTTACCACTGGTGCAGGAGCTAGGGGCTACTCTGAGGGAATGGGCGCAGATATGGCACAAGCTGTTTGTGGTAGGTCCAGCATACTTACTTGGTCTCTTTCCACTCATATCTGTGGACTCTTCTAATAAATACTTCAATACTTTTCACACCGGAACGCTCCGTTGCCTTGAAAGTCTTACGTTACAAGTTTATAAATCTGTGTTTGACAGGCGAACAAAGTCTCCCTGTTCCAGAGTGTTCAGCAGATGGCCTACAGCCTTATAGAATATCGATCACAGATAGTGTCAGGAACACTACCCAAGGATGACCTTGTAGAACTAAAAAAGAAAGTCACTGCCAAGGTAGACTACGGAAACCGGTATGAATCATATTGACGTACTACCTCACGATAATTTGGACTCTGACAACACTGTAAAGTTTATACGCTTGAGTCATAGCACCGTGGTTATTTGTTTAACCACTTGTGGTACACAGGATTTTGGGCTTGGATCTGGTCGTGAGAGATGAAGCGGGAAATACACTGGATCCGGATTGTACCAGTACGGTCAGTCTTTTCCGGGCCCATGAGACTGCATCCCGTTGTGTTGATGATAGGATACAAGAGGAGAAGGTAGGGGGGACATTTATTGGTGACTGTTTTTTGTTGTTGTTGTTTTTAATGTTGTCATTTAAGGTTTTTTCTTGTTTTTTTTTCAGACACGGTTACAAAATCATGAAATGAGACGTCAGGCTCTGTTTAATACTGTTCACACATATAGTCTGCTGATGAACTTGAAAAACTTTGTCTGCAACATTGGAGAAGATGCTGAGCTACTCATGTCTTTGTATGACCCAGATCAGTCAGAATTTATCAGGTGAGCTCTTCACCTCTGGCCGAACTGCATCGTGTAACGCCAGGGTTATTATCATAATTTATTTATTGTTAACATGATGTAGGTACATGACAAGAGGTAGGTGAAAATGGTTTGTAATAGGCTAAAATTAAAAACTGACATTTTGAGAGTGAATCAGAATGGAAGATTGACTGCATTATAGAATTTCTTTCAAATGAAAATGAAGTAGGCATACTTAATAATTAAAAATTCTAAACTTCTTCATCCTCTGTATTCCCGATAATATAACCTTGAATATTTTTTGAACATTCGTAAAGTGACTTAAATTATATTCTAAAATAAGACGATCCTTCTCTGAATAGCACAATCCTTTCCACTTTGTGGGCTAGAACCAGAGTTTTGTTCAGCTTAAATGGCTTTTTTTCCATGTAATGCCGTCATTCCATCTCGGATTATGGATCCAGATAAGATAGACAAGATAATTTCACCCCCACAAATGAAAACAACTCCTAATACAATGTCTTGTTACCACATGAAAGTGACCATTCCTGCAATTCATTTGGTAGCAATTTGAAATTTCACTGATGCATTGCAATCCATTTAAATTCCAACAGAGTAAAAGCAGACTGTTGAATATTTGCATAGGCTTGTTTGATACAAGTATGCTCTTCCTAAAGTGCTCCTCATTTAAATTCATGCAGTGAGAACTTCTTGGTGCGGTGGGACAGCATGGGAATGCCCAAAGAAATCGAAAAACTCAACAACCTTCCAGCACTCTTCACGGTAATTCAAATCACAAGCTGCCAAAAATTCTTTAGCTTTTGAAAATGCTGAATTCTGTGACAAATAAGACACTTTTACCCAAAGTGTAACTGATTATATACATTATTGTCCCTTTCCCATCTTCCAACAATCATTCCCATTTGTAATATAATTGCAGACAGTCTAATTTGACAGTTTTTGTTAATGCTATGCAAACATAGACAGTATTACTTTAGCCATTATTTTTACTCTTGTGAAAACTTGCTTACATAAGTTTTCCCAAGATATGGAGAGTTTTTATTCTATTTTCAAGTTCAACACCTAATATCAAGTACCGTATCTTCACGACGACACGGCGCATCGTATTTTTAGGCGCAGTGTCAGTAACGTAGTTGTGAGATCTGTAGAGGACAGTGTACCCTATCGACTGATTTATTTTATTTTATCGTGATAACAATTTTAGTATTGGTCCATATATAAGGCTCACTGGATTATAAGGCGCACTCTCTGTTTTTGAGAAAATTTAAGACTTTTAAGTGCGCCTAATAGTCGTGAAAATTCGGTATTTGGATGGATCTATTTTAAAAAATATATATATTTTTTTACCTCAGTCATTTTGATTGGTGATAACAATTTTAGTATTGGTCCATATATAAGGCGCACTGGATTATAAGGCGCACTGTCTGTTTTGGAGAAAATTTAAGACTTATGTGTTCCTTATAGTCGTGAAAATTCGGTATTTGGATGGATCTATTTTAAAAAAATATATATATATTTTTTTTTACCTCTGTCATTTTGATTGGTTGAATTTTTATATCCAGGAGCTAAGCAGAAGTGACCTGATGAGGCAGCGTCTCTTCCTGGTGTGTCAGATCATCAGAGTAGGAAGCATGGAGCTAAAAGAAGGGAAGAAACAAACAGGTGGACTAAGAAGACCTTTTGGTGTGGCTGGTGAGAGATTCTCATTTATATCAGAAAGAAAAATACACTTAGATTTCTTTGTTCTGCAGTACCTTTGAAATGCTACTGATGAGAGCTCCAGGTGTGGAATTCAATAGCAACACCTGTTTCCTGAGGTAGAAAATGCAGAATGACGCGTGGAAACTAGTTGAGCGACCATCTTTTGTATTTGGCCAGACGATTAGCCTATTTGTTTAAGAAATGCCTTCTTCTCAGTAAATGGAGCGAAACCGCAGTCTGGCAGAGAAGATGTCACATTTTTCTTCTTTGCCAGGAAAATTGAACACATTAAGAAATGAGTTGGGTAAAATACACATTTCTGAAGCGACCCCGTTTTTTGGGGGGGGGGGATGAAAATCAGGAAAGGTGAGTACGATGTTTGGGTGCTTTGTTAAATTGGAATAGAAAAGAAAATGTCGATGGTGTTTAGCTTCAGGTGTGATATTCACTTTGAAATATTTCCATTTCACTGGGAACACAAGTCGGGGGAAAAAAACATTCTGCACTTTCTATCTCCCAATAAATATTTGATTTAAAACTCCTGCTTTTTTTGGCCCAATGAAGAATGGAGAGTAATTCAAGAGGTAAAGTAAAAGAACTGAACAACAGTTGATATAAAGCATTTTCTTTCATGACGATGAAAGGAATCTGAAGTTTTTTGCCAATGGATGAACTAATGCATGCTAAGAAACTTTTCGTTTTCATCAGGTGAAACCAATTTGAGTGATGTCATACACAATATTATGACCTAATTTTTAGCTTCACAGTTTCCTATGAATTGTATTTGCCTATCATCATATTGCTTTATGTCAAGGGTGTCTCACAAGGCCGCTTTAACTTCAACTGGATTTCATGTGGGCTGGACCATTTTAAATATAATATTTAGATTTTTTTTCTTTTTTTATAAATGGATTAAAAGAACTGGATTAAAAGCCCTGAATATTCAGTTTTTTATAGATCTAAAACAATGTTTATTTGATCTTTTTTTTAAATATATTTTTAGATTTTACAAAATTATTTTTGAACTAAAAACACAGAAAAAATTGATTAAAAATGTATAATTATTGATTTAAAAAGGGGGAAAATCAGGAAATGTAATATACATCTATACTCTTCATTTTAATTTAATCCTAAAACAGAAATTCTGCACTCTACCGCTTTACTTTCCGGGCCACACAAAATGATGCGGTGGCCCAGATTTGGCCCCCGGGCCGCCACTTTGACACCTGGCGCGTCAGGCTGTAGTTGACTGAAAATCAACGTAAAAAAAACCAACAATATCCCTTCTGTATGTCTCTGTGAGGTTAGGTTAGCATAGGGCTATGATTCAGACCATCACTTTAAACACCTGGAGACCACCCAAAGGATGGAAAACCAGGTGGTCCACATTGTCCATTTTTATATCCATACAGTTCTTGTTATTTACAGCGCTTGTTAAAGTGCTCTTAAAATAAAGCCGAGTTGACTCGACCCCAGATTCTTTGATGTTGAGGCAAAAATTATACGCTAAGGGTGAAATATGTCTTTTGATGGGTAAAACAAAACAGCATGTGAGGGGAGTTCACAAAAAGTCATCAGTCTACTTTGATGAATACAACATACACAAGAATTTTAAATACTTTGAGGGAAAGGAATTCCATAGAGTATTTAAGCTGTTATTGTACAAGGAAGAAATGTTATTATTGGAAACATTGACGGACCAAACAATTTGTTGTTTTTTATTATATATAACATTCCATTTTATGTCGTTTTGCACTCAAAAAACACTTTTTTTTCCTTATTGATTTTGGATGAATGTCTCTTTAATTCTACAATGTATTATATAAAATACCAGAGCGCTAAATGCACAGAAAGTCATTTTTACAATGTACTGTGTCATAATTAGTGTTTACTTTGTCCAGTTACAGCATAAAATATAGAGATTTATGCTGTGTTAGAATGTTGACAGCAATTATTTTAGGATGGGAAGCTTTCAAAGTGTTTTTTTTTTTTTTTTTTTTTTGAGACATTCGGAACAGTCTTTGATTATGTGATGTCGTTGCAGTGATGGACATCACTGATATCGCTCATGGCAAAACTGACGATGAGGACAAACAGCATTTCATCCCTTTTCAGCAGTGAGTCTTGTGATGTTGGCATACTTTTTATTACATCATTGATCTAATCAACTTGGCATTAAAAAGTTACATGTTTATTAATGATGGAAAAGTTCTGGACTCGCTTTTAACTAAAGGTCTGGCTGGATACTAATTCTACAAATCAATTTCAGTACATCCAACACTTGGAATAAACTTATTGAAACTAAATTGCTATTATCTATTCTATTTTATAAATAAGAGAATGATAAGAGATGCTACTTCTTATATAATTATGAAACTAGACTGTGCACCCAAATTTAAGTGGTTTGAACTAATATACACATAGTAGTGGGGCATTATGTTAGTTTTTCCACAAATTATTGTTATTTTCCAATAATTCAGAAACTGTATAATTATTAAATTGTTGCAAATTGTGTTTGAAATCATCGACAATCTGAAAATTTCCAGGCACAAAAATGTCCAAGTCAGACACCAGATTTTTTTCTCCCTCCTATTTTACATTTTTTTTACTCGCACCCTTACAAAAATATTAAAAAAAAAAAAAAAAAAAGCTAAAGTAACCCGAGCTCCCAGAAGCCTTTACTCCGATATGTATGCTCATTCGGCAAAACAGGTCAAAGCACTTTACCCATTTCGTATGAATGACTTTGCAACCATAACGAAAGAAACTTTAGGATCTTAAAACTTCTACATTTCCCACCATCAAAAAGAACAATGCTTAATATTTTCACTTCATGAATTAATCACACACTGTATCATACCATATTTGTGTGAATAAATAATACTCACAACTGTCTGAAGACATTGGCCATGAGAAAAAAAAGAAAAACATTCTGTCAAGTTGAAGTTTTCAGGTCATCAACTTCTTGTGCCACTATTCAATATGGCATTGACAGAACCATACCCGAGAGCTACGGTCACATGACATCATTCCCCTTTGATACAATTTGATGTCCATTTCTGTCAACTATCCGACGTGTGTTCTCTACACGCCGTTTGTCTTATTTTTACCCTTGTGCGCTTTCTCAGGATTGCAATGGAGACCTACATTCGTCAGAGACAACTCATCATGTCTCCCCTCATCCCGTCTCGAGTCATCGGCGAGAATGAGCCACTCACTGCTGTTTTCAACAAAGTCATTGCCACGAGGGAGGTCAATCATAAAGGCCAGGGTAAAAAAAAAAATCAAGTGCTCCCAAACGTTCTTTCCCCTATGATTTGGGAGGTCGTGCCAAATTGACCTTTTTGTTTAGAGGGGATAAATCACAGGGGGGACTACAATACCACAGTTTTTGTCGTGCGCCTCATTGGCTTTCTTTTCATGTCTACTGGCAGGCTTGTTTGTGACCCTGAAGCTACTCCCAGGGGATCTTGCACAGGTCAGGAAAGACTACCCTCACTTCGTGGACAGAAGCACAGCCGTCGTCAGAAAAATGGGCTTTCCAGAAATCATCCTCCCAGGTGGCTTTGTTGCTCTTTGTTTGCTCTACATATGATTAGGTCATGTTCATTCTAATGGCCCGCAGAGCTGCAAGTAGGCCGCACAAATTGCCGCCACGTTTAGCCCGTCATCTATTCTATTTTCTTTAGGCAACGTGAGGAACGATATTTACGTCACCTTGCTGCAGGGAGAGTTTGACCGTGGTAAAAAGAAGACACCTAAGAATGTGGAGGTCATATTGAGTGTGCATGATGACGAAGGCAATGCCATGGAGGTATTATAATTAAGATATGATTGTTTACAATACTGTAATGGCATGTCACAATATCCAATGACTATTTTGCACCGAGTATATTGTAAGCCAAATCACTTCTATTCAGGCATTTGATATATTTATTCGGCAAACCGCTGCATAATTGCAGTCGCGGAGTGACCTACAGTTAAACGTCGCTCTAGCACAGACATGAACAAACTACGGCCCGCGGGCCACATACGGCCCACTCTTATTTGTTTTTCGTGTTTTACACCCCGTTTTTTTTTTTTTAATGAATTTTTAATATTTCTTAATACATTCCTTTTTACTTTGTACTTTATACTTTTTACTTTTATGAGTATGTTAATACTTTAGTCCTTTTTATCTGTTTATGTTTCATATGTACTGTTAACGGATGCACTTTTTTATATGTATCGTATCTTCTGCTGACCCCGCCCATCTGTCAAATTTTTAAAGTCAATGTGGCCCCTGGGCCCAAAAGTTTGCCCACCCCTATCCTAACACCTAAAAGGGAGGAGGTGTCGTCTACTATTTCTGATTGTCCATTAAATTGAAGATCTTTTTTCAATGGTGTCAGTGTAGGTAATGCAATTTTTAAAAGTGTGTTTAAAATATTCACCCTTGACAAATTGCTTGGACTGTCCAACTTTTCCATCAAACAATGTAGTACACTGTAGACTCCAATTTGTTGATGTGTAAATCCCCATGTAATGTTAACTTGTTCCAATATTCCATCTAAATTTCATTTCATAGAAGGCAATATTTCCTGGAGCTGGTTACGATGGCATCACAGAGTACAAGTCTGTCATTTACTACCAAGTGAAGCAACCTTGTTGGAATGAAACAGTGAAGGTGAGCTTACTAACATGCACCAGTGAGCATAACATCCTATTGGCTCAAATTTGATAGTGAAATTGACTTAGCACAGCTTAGTGTAACGGAATAATTCTAAAGGGGTCAGAATGTACTGCTAATGATCATTTGCATACACCATCTTTTTATCTTGCCGATGTCATTCCTTTGATTTTTGTCTCCACTTTGCAAGGTGACAATTCCCATTGAAGATGTGTGCCGCTGTCACCTGAGGGTGACGTTTCGACATAGATCCTCCCAGGACTGTGAGTCACCCTGACATATTGTCACTTATTTGTATGACAAACACCCACGTGCAATCCCCCCCACGACGGTAAATAGAGCTGATCTCTTCTACTTTATCCTTCAGCTAGGGACAAATCGGAAAAACCCTTCGGCATGGCTTTCGTCCGCTTAATGAGAGGAGATGGGACAACACTAAGGGATGGAAGGCATGAACCTATTGTCTATAAGGTAGTTTCTTTTTTATCTTTCTAAAGACAACTACAGTAATCCCTCGAATATCACGGTTAATATCGACCAGACATGGCCGGGATAATTAAAAAAAAAATGCAAAGTAGTATGTTATCACTAAAATAATAATTTGTGCATATACAGAAATACAAGTACAATTATTGTGTATATATAGTTTATATTTATCAAATATAGCTATAAGTATAGCAAAATATTGAAGAATGTATTAATATCTAAATATAATGTAGCTATTTAAAAATTAACTATTTTAAATGCTGTACTAACAGTGAAAATAGTTTTTTTCCGCTTGAAATTAATACAAATAAAACTGGTAAATGGAAGTTTTAGTCTAAGTTCTTTGTCTTATTGTGGCTATGGGTCCATTGTTTGCGATATTTGAGGGATTAGTTGAATATCACAGTAATTTTAGGTATAGATGGAAAGCAATTGAATGTGTATTGTCATTAACTATGTGATAAATTTCTTAGGTTGATATGAAAAGGCCAGACGATGCGAAAGTTTATCTGACCTTGCCGGGGACGTGGGCTGAAGTGGAGGAGAAAGAGAAACAAACGGGAAAGCAGTTTCATCATTCAGGACCCGTCACCAAGGACAGCTTCCAGATTTCCACGCTTACTTGCTCCACTAAACTAACACAAAATGGTATTTATCAACTGTCATTTTTTTTCGTTATAGATAATCAAATGTCTTGTTCACCAGGAGGGTGGTGCTGGGAGTTTTACTCCTCTGGCATGTTAATTAAATTTAAACTTGTTTTGTTGTTGGTTAAATGCTTTATTCATTCTTGTTGATTGATGCAAATGCATTTGGTTTGGTGTACATGCAATTTCATGTTCATCAAAATGAATTGATGTTGTGGAGATGGTTCAAATTGATGCGTTTATACATTTTTAGTCGATCTACTCGGACTGTTGAACTGGAGGTCAAACCCAGACGATCTTGATCAGATCTTGCAAAGGCTGATGGAGGTGGAAGGAGGGGAGATAGTCAAAGTAAGTGCTTTGGCCTCCTAATGCCACATATTTACAAAGTTTTAGCATCTTAATGACATTTTTTTTTTGCCACGGTTTTCTTTTATTCCCAGTTTCTCCAGGACACACTGGATGCTCTGTTCAATATCATGATGGAGACTTCAGAAAAGGATACCTATGACACACCGGTTTTCGATGCCTTGGTTAGTTAGCGTGACCGGACGTTTGGTCGCCGGTCAAAAGTACTTGGATATTAAACAGTATTTGGATATTAAACAGTACTTGGATATTAAACAGTACTTGGATATTAAACAGTACTTGGATATTAAACAGTACTTGGATATTAAACAGTACTTGGATATTAAACAGTACTTGGATATTAAACATTACTTGGATATTAAACAGTACTTGGATATTAAACAGTACTTGGATATTAAACAGTACTTGGATTTTAAACAGTACTTGGATATGAAACAGTACTTGGATATTAAACAGTACTTGGAAATTAAACAGTACTTGGATATTAAACTTTCTCCCATGAATATAATTTTGAGAGCTGGCTTAAGCAGTAAACTCTTTGTCACCATTTGACTGGCGACCAAAAGACCGGTGACCAAACGTCCGAGCACCGTTAGTTATTTATCCGTTCCCTTCATCACATATTCTGCTAGCATTTTCTCCATTTGCTGACTGTAGTTTCCTTATTTTTTTTCTAGGTTTTTATAATCTCGCTCATCGGTGACATCAAATTCCAGCACTTTAATCCAGTCCTTGAAACCTACATCAACAAGCACTTCAGCGCCACGTTGGCTTACATGTGAGTCTTCTCACATCTGAAAACCGCTCGCAATGGGACAAGCTTCATTTATGTTATTCCCCGCCTACCTTTAGTGTGTAATTAGAGGTAAAATTCCATTTCCAGGAAGCTTACCAAAGTGCTCAATCACTATGTGGGTCACGCGGAAGAGCCGGCCCTGACTGAGAAGCTCTATGCGGCACTCAAGGCTCTCAAGTATTTGTTTAGGTTTATTGTCCAGTCTCGGATCCTCTATTTAAGGTATATACAATATATATATATATATATATAGGTGCCATTCATTTTCCCACATGTACTTGTCTCCTGGAAGATTAGCTTTACTATTTGATTGCCATTCCAGGTTCTATGGAAACAGTGAAGATGGAGATGCTTTCTCCAACTCGATTCGCTCTGTGTTTCTTTCATTCAATACTCTTATGGATAGACCACTTGACGAAGGAGTCAAAATAAAGGTTGGAGCCGTGTGCTTATGTTCTCGTCGCATTGATTTCCTGCTCTCTGTGAACCAAGCAGTTCGTTTCGGGACTTTACATCTTGTCAAAGTGTGAATAGTTTAGCAAATCAATGATAAGGAAAATAGATGTCGGCTACATGCTGGTATTGTCTGGTAAAGAAATGTTGCTGCTAGGAGGTTTTTTTGTAGAATATATTAAGCAAGCAAAAGCACACTTTGTGTTTTCAGGGGGCGATATTGAAATACCTCCCCAGCATCATCAATGACATACAGTCTGTATTTGATCCTGTGGAGTTAAGGTAATTCTCAAGGGATTCTGCACAACTGCTAATGATATATCTATTTTTTTACACCCTGATTAATTTCAAAAGACTTTTCTACCGTGATGTCAACAACACATCACGATAGCTGTTTTTCTTTGGAACAATGACAGCCTAAAAAAATGGAACTTTCCTTTTTTTTTTTACAGTGTACTGGTTGCAAAGTTTATTGAAAGCATTCCCGACTCTCAACTTGTGCGGCAGAAGCTTGGTTGCATGTGCAAAATGGTGGAAAGTGACCTTTTCATGCAGCCAGGTAGGTGTTTCCAAGCCAGAAGCCACATCAGGAAATTTCCCACGAGATCCAATGAAAACAAAAACCTCTGCCTTACGCCCTCATAAAACTTTACCGCATTTCCCGCAGGGATGGGAAAATCAGCACGACATCGCGCGACTTAATTTCTTTAATTTGCTTCCGCAGATTGTCGGGATGTACTTCTGCCACTTGTCAACGACCAGCTGAGTGGGCAGTTGGATGATCGCTCCAGTAAACCTGACTATGAGGCTTGTGTCCAAGTGCTTAGTACAGTGTTGGACATTCTAGATCGAAAGGACGTGGTAAGTAGTCCAAATGAAGGAATCATTTTGTTAATGCAACATGACTGGCGCATTGGTAATGGTGCTAATTACACTGATTTTGCTCATAATAGAGTAATGATTTCATGGGACTACAATATAGTGATTGATGACAGTACATTTATGTTGTTGTCCTACATGTGTGTTTTATATGCTTTACCATTGAAGGGTGTTTTTTGCAATAAAAAACACACAAATGGCTTTCAAAAGACTTGCTTAAAGTATATGAATGTCCATTGCAGATTTCTTACATCTCTCATCATTGAGAAAATAATTTTCAAACAAAAATAATGTCCCAAACAAATGTCACATTCCACATACACAGTCATAGACTTAACAACAGGTGTATGTGATTACAGGTATTAATTAAGAAGAGCCTTTAATTTAGGTTACTCACATTTGATTTGGTAAAATTGTATTGGTATTGACAAGATGTCCATCCCCACTTTTTGGAAATTCTGTATTTATGTATTTTTGTGATTTACAAATTAATACAAACAACATCCACAGACTGTAAACGAATAAAAACCAGTATAACTATGGTAATGGCCCTCAATAACACCAAAAAGCTGATTTTTCTGTACTTTCCAAATTGTATTTTCACTTTTTTTTTTTACCCCATAACACTTAATTGGAGTGACCAATGAAGGAGCTTTTTCCTGGGATAGACATGATAAAGTTGTTGTGGGCCTTCTCTTTCTAATATTCTAAAATACCCATTTTTGCAGGGTCCAACCCGAGAACACGTTCAACTGGTAATGGAGCGGCTACTTCGCAGAGTTAATCGTACAGTCATTGGCATGGACAGGGCTTCCCCTCTCATTGTAAGTGTCATGTTTCTACAGTTATGACCTCAGGCAGTGCAAGCAAGCATTTATAATACTAAATGCTTTCTTTATAGTAGGGCAAACAAACAAGACAGTAATGTTTGTTAACATTTGCTTGAGTAAAGCCAACATAAACCACAAGTGTGTGTGTGCAATCGTCAACAAATTTAATGGAAGAAATGACTTTCTTTGTGACAGGGCCACTATTTGTCCTGCATGACAGCCATACTGAAGCAGATGGATGACATGCATTACGCCCACTATATTGGCACCTTCAAGACAAAGCAGGATATCACTGTAAGTGTCCTGGTGGTGCCCTTGTTAGCTGCATGCCTTGAAACAAACTACCTACTAGGATGGACATTTTTTTACTTGTAAAAGTAGCAGACAATTGGTGGAAATGACATGTCAGATGGCTTGTAATGTTCAGCAAGTGTTTTTTTGTTGGTGGGGGCTAAAATGTCTTCAGGACAGTTATTATGGAGCTTCTCTTTCCATCAGGACTTCCTCATGGAGACGTTCCTCATGTTCAAGGACCTAATGGGGAAGGTTTTTCCTTCAGATTGGATGGTTATGAATCTGGTCCAAATGCAAGTTTTCCTGAGGGCCATTAATCAGTATTCTGATGTACTCAATATGTATTTTTTAGACCAAGCACATTTTGAACTCCAGGTGAGTTTTAGAGATTTTTATTGAGTTTTTTTCCCCTTTTATTCATTCAAAATCATATGATGATTTATTATTTTAAACCTATTTGCCCTTCACAGCTTTGGAATAGCTACTTTCATTTGACTGTAGCATTCCTTACACATAAGATACTGCAACTGGAATCTTTTTCTCAAGAGAAACGCAACAAGATACTAAACAAGTGAGATTTTTTAGATTCATGCGGTAAATTAATGTGTCAAACTCAAGTTGCACTGTTGAAATTTTAATGATAGAATACAGGTCACATTTTATTTGGGCCATGTTGATGAAATGTGCACTCTTTTAACACTGTGGCATTTCCTTTATTTGTTTGGTACATACAATTGAGTTTGACATACAGAATATAGGAGACTAGAGGGAAAGTTTATAGCTTTTACATAAAGGAAACATTTGTGGATTGTGTGAAGATTGGCTGAATTTTTTTTTATAGATATGGTGATATGAGGATGGCAGTTGGCTTTAAGATCAGAGACATGTGGTACAATCTTGGTGAGTATTTATGGCCATCTAATCTGGATTGGGGTTATGGTTTCATGTTTAAATAAATAAGAGAAATTGTGAATAGTTTCCTTTTGATATTCAAACACCCCAAAAAAATGTTGTTTTTTATCGTTAATTTTTAAGAAAAAAACATGAATGTCAGGTATAGTTCAAATAGGCAAAACAGATTTGTTTCCATTTAAAATCTATTTCGGTAACAATAATGAAGTTGCACTGCTTGTAATACAGGCAGAAAAACAAGCCATTATTTTTTATCTTCAGTTTCACTGTATTGTTTTTTTTTGGGGCGCATTATTATTGGATTGCACTGCATTTACTGTTAGATGAAGATGCATATTATTGCCTCTTCAAATCATGTTTGTACTCATCTGAGTGGTAATCTTTTGCTGCCCGGCAGGCCCCCATAAAATGAAGTTCATCCCAGCTATGGTCGGACCTATTTTAGAGGTCACACTGGTGCCGGAGCCTGATTTGAGAAAGGCCACGATTCCCATCTTCTTCGATATGATGCAGTGTGAGCATAATTTCAGCCCTGGGCGCACATTTGAAACGGTACAATGTCCACTTTTATGCACTGTGTATGTGTGTCTGTGTTTTTTTCTAATACTGTCATAGTTTTTTGATGAATCACTTGTGCTAGTGCAAAATATGTTGGTGCATGTTAGTGCTTGCATTTATCATCATTTTTCGTGCGGAACAGAGAGGAACTACGCTACTTAGCTCTTCACCAAGTATATGTGGAAAATTAAGTGCAAATACAATATACAAAACTGTTATGTAGAGTCATTTACCCATGAATATCCTTTCAGTTTGAAAATGAACTGATCACAAAACTGGACCAAGAAGTCGAAGGAGGTCGAGGAGATGAGCAATACAAAGTCCTGCTGGAAAAAACGTAACTTTTGACACTCATTCCAATAGACACAATTTTCTTGCTTGCAGATTCACCCCACTGAATAGACACAGATTTGGTCTGAAACTCAAGATCGCCGGTGTCAAACTCATTTCTCTTCAGGGGTTACTTTCACCCCAATTTCAGTGCAGAATATTTGTGTCCTAATTATTAAAAATATGACATATTTCATCTTCACACATTTATCACATTTTTAGTGCAAATGATGACAAGTTCAAAATATTCTTATTGATTTATTTTGTAACTTTACATTTGAAGCCCCTGAAGAAATTGGCAGATAGATCAGCTTTGATTAAAAATACAGGAGCTGAAAACATGTTATAAAGGTCATCCTATGTCTAATAACACACCAGAACAAAATATTTTCTATTCATAATAGTGGCTTTTATTTAAAATTGTCTCCACAATTACCCAGAAGCCAACAAATGGACAGATATATTTTATTTTTAACTCAAATATTTGCCCTTTGCATACTTGAATGCATTAAGAAAACTGTCTCTCACGGGAAGGTCATTGAACCAAGATATGGTTTGTTGAGTGTTTATTTCTGCATCTGTCAAATATAATAGTTAAGTGATGACATGAAATTACAGGTTGCTGGAACACTGCCGACGCCACAGATATCTTTCGCAACCAGGTGAAGAATTGGCGCTTCTGCTGAGTAGCCTCCTGGAGAATCTCCTGGCATATCGCACCATCACACATGATGAAAGTCCTGAGCATCGCATGAGCTGCACTGTCAACGTGCTGGTAAACCCCCCGGCCGGCCCCCCTTCCCGTATTCCCCCCTAAAAAGGCTGACACATTGAGCTTGCCCTAAGGCATTTATTTGACATGACACTTTGTTTGCTCCTCCAGAATTTTTACAAGGAGAAAAAGAGGGAGGACATTTATATTCGGTAAGTCAGCCAACACTGTTGATATCTACATTTTCTTTTACTATAGGTCCTGTAGGGTCAAATTAAAATGAATAAATTGTCGGATTGGGCAAAAAAAAAGGTCTCCATTTGATAGGCTCTTAACAAAGTATTTTTTTATCGTTTCATTTCTCTGTACCGTATTTTCTTGACTATTAGGCGCACTTAAAAGCCTTAAATTTTCTCCAAAATAGACGGGGCGCCTTATAATCCACTGCGCTTTATATATGGACCAATTCTAAAATTGTTATCACGATAAAATCAAATAAATCAGTCGATAGGGTGTGTTAAATACAGAAATAGCACTTGTTACTGACACTGTGCCTTTAAATGCCATGCGCCAGATAGTCGTGAAAATACGGTAGTGGAAATAAGGTCATTGTGTTGATATGTGCATAAAATTTGCATATTGACGGCAATCTGCTCGGAGTCAGCTGGAATTGGCTCCAGCACCCCCTGTGACCCTAAATAGGATAAAGTGTTTCAGAAAATGAGATGAGACTTCTAAACAGATTCAATGTATTTAGAAGAAAATCATGTAATTGACCTTAAAAAGTATCATTTTTTAAGCTCCCCTTGGGGATGTGTTCTTTTAAATAGGTACTTGTACAAGCTGCGCGATTTACACCTGGACTGTGAAAATTACACGGAAGCCTCCTACACTCTGCTGCTACATGCGGAATTACTTGAGGTCTGTCATATCAAGATGATGATTTCTCTTGGCCTAAAAAGACTGCTGCTGTTGCATTCAACTTTGATTTTGTTTCAGTGGTCTGATAAAGCCTGTGCTGCTCATCTAATCCCACGAGATGGAAAGCATGTGTGGACACAGCAGGAGTTGAAGGAAAGACTCTTCCAGGAGATCATATGTTATTTGGACAAGGGCAAGGTAGGGATTTCCAGCTAAGCCACTGTATTGAGGTCACTGTATTTATGAGCATGTTAGCGCTTAGAATCATTTCAGTTTATTACCCATGCAAAGGTATTCATTCATTATTTGTACCACTTAGCCCACATGTGTCAAAGTGGCGGCCCGGGGGCCAAATCTGGCCCGCCGCATCATTTTGTGTGGCCCGGGGAAGTAAATCATGAATGCCGACTTTCTGTTTTAGGATCAAATTCAAATTAAAAGTATAGATGTAGATTAAATTTCCATATTTACCCCCTTTTAAATCAATATTTGTCATTTTTTAAGTCATTTTTTTCTTTTTTAGTTCAAAAATTATTTTGTAAAATCTTAAAATGGATAAAAAAGCTAAAATAAACCTTATTTTAGAATTTTTGGAATATTCTGGGCTTATAATCCATATGAAATAAATATTACAGCTGGTTATTAATGGTTATTCATAGAAGCTGGGAGATGTATTACCAGATTCAATTTGTACACCCACATTGGCATCTTTGAACTTGAAAGTACGTACGTCTTTTCACAGATGTGGGAGAAGGCCATCGAGCTGGGCAAAGAGTTAGCCAAGATGCACGAGAGCCACATGTTTGACTTCATGGAGCTTAGCCAACTGCTGGTAAGTAGCTACACGTGCATTAAAAAAGAAAGAAAACAGTGCAAACCGAAAATAGCAACTATAGAGATGTGGCCTTTTTAATTTCACTTGAAGCTTATTTCTGATGAATAATAGTGGAAATGTGTCAGGCTGCCAGAGGCAAGAGTGCAATTACTTACTAAAAAACACTCAAGAATTTCAAGCAGGGTATGTGGATGGATGTATAAATACGTGTACCTGATTTTCCAACGTCTGCCTACTGATGCGGTGTTTAAATCTGAAAGTATTTTGATGAATTACCTATTGAAATATAGTGCACGTATGACCACCAGTCAGAAGCAATTCGTGTGTCAGCTGTTGTTTGCCGTATTAACCGCCTTGCCTTATGAACTGTTGAATTGAGAAAATGCAAACAGACTGCAGACAATATGTTAAATTTTCATTATCTCTTACAGAAAAAACAGGCAGAGTTCTATGAAAAAATTATGCACGCCATGCGACCACAGCCAGAGTACTTTGCTGTTGGGTATTATGGTCTCGGATTCCCTTCTTTCCTCAGGGTAGGAATTGATTGCTTATTTCCAGGATTTGAAAAAACATACAACTTTACTTATTCAATATACATGCACTTATCTTTTTTTGTGTGATTATATTGGTGATCTTAAGGTAAGAGCAATGTCACAAGTTTTTATTTTATTTATTAGTCTTTACTAAAAGGGTGGCATGACTGTATCACCAAGATATGAAGTAGTACAGGTTGTTGGTTTTGCTTTTTTTTTTGGGCGAGGTAATATATGGTTTCTATTTTTTTTCTAGAACAAGATTTTTATCTACAGAGGCAAAGAATATGAGTGGCTTGAAGACTTCAGTCAGAAGCTGCTCTCTCAGTTCCCAAATGCGGTCCGCATGACCAGTACAGCACCCCCTGGAGATAATATCAGTAACTCACCTGGACAGTGTATCCTTCAATTTTGGAAAACTGTTAAGGTGTTGTGTTCAACATGTCCTTTTTTTTGGTGAAAATGGAACTGGTTTTGAAAAAAAACCCAGAATACTTTGTCCATTATCTTGCTCACAAATATTCCTTTCTAGTGTTGGTTTGAATTTTTTAATCTATTGAATGGCCTTGTTTGATAGGTTTTTCTTTTAAAACACAATGAAGTAAAACACCTTTGTGTTTATTATGACATACTTTAGTTTTTCAAATGAAGAATGAAGACATCTCCTGCAATGTTCCCTCTAAGCACTATTCTCGTCTTCTTTGCGCAGCAGCAATCATATGGCGCGCAGTAAATAAAATCTAAACTATTTTTTTACCCCTTTCCCCATGATGGCGCCGTTTACGCGGTAGCCAGTGGCAGTAGCTCTGTCCACTCTTATGTTTTTTGTGTTTTACAGCATGTTTTACATGAAAAATTAGAGGGAACATTGACATGCACCTGCTTATGGCAGGTGTGATACTGGTGTGCCCATAACGAGCAATGATGATGTCACTCATACTGGTACTCAGTGCGCTCAGGGAGGTTGTCTTTCTGCCCAGACCAACGAAAAATTAGAGAGAACATTGATCTCCTGTAAAATTTGACTTTGCTTCTTGCACAGTACAGCTCGACTTTATCCTCAGCCGAACTTCCAGACATCCAGTGCTTTACTGTAAAGCCAGTGCTCATTGTGCCGCATCAGTTTAAGGACAAGGGTGTTCCAGAGCAGATATTAAAGTGATCAATAGTTCCTTTTAAACTTCACGGAGTGATGATGATGAATAGTCATTTTAAGGTCCCGTCACTGAAAACCGCAACTCTCTGTTCTCACAGTTATTACCGAACCAACGAAGTGGAGCAATTCCAGTATTCTCGGCCCTTCAGAAAAGGTGAAAAAGATCCAGACAATGAGTTTGCAGTGAGTACGTTTTTAATGTTCTTGACAGATGGAAATGCCTTTTTCTGTCGCATGTCATTCCCTCAGATGTATCCAAAACCCTCCTTTTGGCTTTGCACACACAGCAAACTCACTCTTTGAACTTCTCTGCCTTGCAGACTATGTGGATCGAGAGAACCACTTACATCACTGCCTACAGTTTCCCCGGGATTCTGAAATGGTTTGAAGTCAAATCCGCCTCTGTGGTAAGCAGTGTTCTCATTTTGCTTTCCACTTTTTACATTTTTAACATTCCTCCAAACTATTTCCAAACACTGTGATCGTGGGCAGGAGGAGATCAGTCCATTGGAGAATGCCATAGAGACTATGGAGATGGCAAATGAGAAGCTGAGCAACCTGGTACAGCAGCAAGCCTGTGATCGCACATTGTCTATCAACCCACTGTCCATGATGCTCAGCGGTATTGTTGATCCCGCTGTCATGGGTGGTTTCTCCAACTATGAGAAGGTGGGAGGCAATCCTCTTTCAGGATATAATGTTTACTGTCCCTCTGTTCGCCACATGCTTGCTGGTTTTAACTGTGTGTGCAAGGGCTGAAAATAACGTATGGGCGCTTACTACCGTGTGCCAAATGACACACAAGAGAAGAAATGGGGCCTGAATTTAGTTGGCGGATAAATGTAGTGTCTGTACAAGGCAGTTGTGTTAGTGGTCTATTAGACTTATTTTTTATGGAGCCAATGTACACATTTTTTAACCTTGTTGGAATCTGGTCTGATCACATGAATTATTGGATTAGAATAGGGTGAAAAATTTGAAATCATTCAATTGTTTTTGTTTTAGTTAAGCACTGTGTAAAATTGATGAATGTTCTGTTGTTACTGCAAGTATTGTTATTTTTCAAAATGTGTTTATTATTAGTATGCTGCCCGTGATTGGCTGAGATAGGCACCAGCACCCCCGGATTCCTTGTGAGGATAGGCGGAATGGAAGATGAATGAATGAAAAGTTTATTATAAATTATTATTATTGGCTTAGTAATATATAAATATTAATAGCATATATATATATATATATATATATATATATATATATATATATATATATATATATATATATATATAGACATATACATATACATATATATATATATATATATATACATATATACATATATATATATATATATATATATATATATATATATATATATATATATATATATATATATATATATATACATATATACATATATACATATATACATATATACATATATACATATACACATATATACATATATACATATACACATATATACATATATAGATATACACGTATATACATATAAACTTTTACATATTTATATATTTAAAGTTTAATTTAAATTTTAGTTTTGCTTTTCACCATCTTTAATAATTTCTGGCCTATTGGATCAGGACTCTGTATTTGGCAGCTTCTAAAAAGTTGGCAACTCGGGTACAAAAATATGTAATCAGGTCATTATAAAAAAAACCCACCAATATATTTCTCTTCTTAAAGCACTTATTAGTCATTTGCAGTGCATAAAATATGCCAATTGATCAAATAAACGTTCCCTTTAAGGCAACATTTTCTGTTCTCTGTAGAATTGCTCAGTAAATACACTTTTAATGTATGTTTTATCCCTATCCCCCAAAAGAAAATGACGGCCATGAATTCTAGCTGGCCTCAAGCCGGCTTCGTTCAGAAGGGAACTACTGGGGCTCATTTGTGACTGCCATGAAACATGTAGTTTAACTTTAGGGCAAGCTTTAAAATGTGCATGTTTAAGATGTTATAAAATACTTCATCCTTTTTAGGCCTTCTTTACTGACACCTACATCCACGAACACCCAGAAGACCACCAACGCATTGAAGTCCTTAAACACCTCATTGCCCTGCAGGTAAATAAATCCACGTACCGGCATTGCTCACCACTGACACAGGTCTAACGTGTTGCATAATAATCTAACTGCCCCTCCCCAGATTCCGGTCTTGGCAGATGGTATTCGTATCCATGGGGAAAAGTCAACAGAGCAGCTGAAACCCTTACACAACCGCCTGGTCACTTGCTTTCAGGACCTTCGGGAGAAAGTGGAGAAGCATTACGGCATCATAACCTTGGTGTGTTGTCAGAAAACTTCATTTTAAAGGAAGTCATTTACAGTGTTCCCTCAGTTATCGCGGTTAATGGGGACCGGGACCACCCGCGATAAGTTAGGGATTCCCCCTCAAAAATGCTTAATTTGAAAAAAAAAATTTTTTTTAATGTTTTAATTTTTTTTAAATTTAAAAAAATATATATATTTTGTATTTTTTGCATTTATTTTTTTTACCCCCTGTATACAGTACATCCTATAGAATACGGGTAGAGAGAGTGGAATTCACGTTATAACAAAAAAAAAAACTGTAAAATATGTTGTTTCAATGTAATATTTGTATTATTATTATTATTTTTTTCTCCCAAAAAAATCCGCAAAACTCTGAGTCCGCGGTAGCTAAACCGCGAAGTAGCGAGGGAACACTGTACTAGCCTTCCTTTCCATCCATGCTGTTAACATTCAAAGGAGAGCATGTTTTTTTAAATTTTTAATTTTGTATTTTTTATTTTTTTTTTAAGTACGTCTCCTACGTATTTGGCTGTGTTGATCAATCCTATTTGTGTATCCCAGCCGTGTTCGCTGACAGAGAGAAAAAAGAGCCGCGTGGGCTCTGTGGTGATGCCCTACATCTTGTCCTCCACGTTACGTCGCATGTCCACCGTCTCAACCGTCTCCAATGCCTCCTCGGCGCTCTCCAGTGGATCGGCGTCCTCCGAGGGACCCTCGGGCATTTCCTCCCAAGAGTCAGTGTCTATTGTTTTCACCTACTCGTTTGGACTGGTCTTATCTTCTTCTTTTGTAATTTTCCCGACTAGTTCCTTGTTGTCCCGCCCCAGCGATCGTAGGACCTCCATGTTGTCCCGCTCGGAGGAAGACAATAGGATAGCCAGAAAGAACAGGAAGGAATGGAGTGTGAGCAAGTCTCAGGTTCTGCTGGAAAGACCATCGGACGCAGATGAGGCGAGTTCTAATAATGTCGTTGTAAAATTGGAGGACATTTTAAAACACTCTTCTCCAGTTTTGAATAGTACACATAAAAAAATGATGTTTTTTGACTAAATTTACTTGTTCTATGGTAAAATACCAAAGCAAAATGAGTCTGAACAAACCCCTAAAATTAATATTTCATTTTTGGGGGGCAATATTTGTTTCATTCTTCTCTCTTGCATCAATATTCAAGAAATGTTTGAACCACAACATTTCTTAACCATTTTTTTTCACGTTAGAAAAAGAAAACAGATTCATGATAAACTAGTCTTAACTAGCTTTTGAAAACACAATTCCTCAAAAATACCACCACACTGACAGCAATTTTGTCAAATATTGTAAATATCAAATACATTATGTAATAAAATGTTACTATTATACTGTAAAATGAGCTAAACCAAGCCCTTAAGACAATATGATGCATTATTCATGAGTATGTAACAGAAAATCTTCGAAGTGAAGACAGTTTTTTTTTTCTTTTCCTCTCCAGGCTTTTAAAGTCAAACTGTCCTCCGATTCCGGAACGACCCCAATGTTCTGAGCTGTTATTTTTAAATCCCACAAAGCACAAGCATCCCCATCTTATTTTGCCATCCAGATGTGAATTGGGAATAGCTCACTCACGCTCTGGGTTTTATTACACTTTAATTCCAGAGTACTACGTCGAGGCAGCAGCGGCCCAAGAGTTTACAACTGAACGACAGACGTCTGACGCTCTCCTTGTTCCACGGCGTCTCATCTCAGCTCAGCCTGTCCAATCCACTCAGTCCTCTACCTGCCTCTCCTCACACGCCTCACACACCACGTAGCTCGAGTATGCAAGGCAACCTCCCACCCCAACCTCCCTACGGAACCTGTCGTCGTTTTATTTTCCATCATTCCTGACAAATATAACAGTATTCTGTTCCAAAATTCGCTCTCCCGCGTACAGTATTGTATCTTCGCAGATGCACACACCACCTGGTTAGCTTTCATTTTTTTTTCTTCTTCTTCTCCCGTGCGCTAGGCTTTTCATCGCTCCTCAGCGACAACGATGCCAACGCCATCGAGACCCCAGGGATCCCTCCGCCAATGCCTCCAAAGAAGCACCCGCACGAGATTGACACGCTCGCAATGCCTTCAGAGGTAGCGTCGTCGCCTGCGAGAAAAAAATTTAATAATCCAACCCGCCAATGCATATTTAATGGCATATAAACAGTCAAATAACGGGGAAAAATACAACAGGTCTCTCTTTCTTTGCAGTTCATTCCCCCGCTGCCGATGAAAATTGATAGCAAACCTCCACCGCCGCCTCCCAAGACCCGGAGGTCCATGTTCCCCTCGTACGAGCACAGTCCCCAGTAGGGGCCGCCCGTGACCGGACGTTTGGTCGCCGGTCTTTTGGTCGCCGGTCTTTTGGTCGCCGGTCTTTTGGTCACCGGTCTTTTGGTCACCGGTCTTTTGGTCCCTTTTGGTCGCCGGTCAAATGGTGACAGAGAGTTTACTCTTGAAACCAGTTCTCAAAATTAAATTCTTGAGAGATTTTAATATCTAAGAGAGAGAGTTTAATATCTAAGAGAGAGTTTAATATTTAAGTACTGTTGGAAACAGTAGTTATTTAGATATTAAACGCATGAATATAACTTTGAGAGCTGGTTTCAACAGTACTTGGATATTAAACAGTACTTGGATATTAAACAGTACTTGGATATTAAACAGTACTTGGATATTAAACAGTACTTGGATATTAAACAGTACTTGGATATTAAACAGTACTTGGATATTAAACAGTACTTGGATATTAAACAGTACTTGGATATTAAACAGTACTTGAATATTAAACAGTACTTAGATATTAAACATACTTAGATATTAAACAGTACTTGGATATTGAACTCTCATGAATATAATTTTGAGAGCTGGTTTCAACAGTAAACTCTGTCACCATTTGACCGGCGACCAAAAGGGACCAAAAGACCGGCGACCAAACGTCCGAGCACCGGGCCTGCCGCGTAGGCTGTAAAGATGTGATGCTGTCATCAAGTAGCGGTGAGACCATAAGGACACGATACCGTAATCAAGTCGTAGTGGAACAACATCACAGTTAACAACCGATGCAGGATCACATTTGACATGTGTTTACAGGACCGTTGGGTCTTTGAGATCTTTTCTATGCCAAGTCGCCAGTTTTAGGGGCTGTTTTACTGTC
Source organism: Stigmatopora nigra (assembly GCF_051989575.1). Lineage (NCBI taxonomy): Eukaryota > Metazoa > Chordata > Actinopteri > Syngnathiformes > Syngnathidae > Stigmatopora > Stigmatopora nigra. The sequence continues at coordinate 15,677,216 of NC_135511.1, read as the reverse complement.
CTGGAGAAAATATTAGAACAGAATAATAGTTTTGGGTACCACTGTTTTTTGATGAACTTATTTTTTTTTCCTAATCAAAGAGAAAAGCGCTTGATGCTGCTGATAAGTATTCCATATTTTCAGAGGAAAAGCTGGATTGCATAGTTTACGATAATCACGAGCAAGAGATACAACGGTTAATTTACAATTGCGGTGCGGGTGATTTAAGCGTTTATGTTTTCGAAACACTGGATTGCTTTATTGAATGTTATGCATATTTGTTGTTGTTTGTTTATGATGTGGATACTGTAACTCTTTACCCCCAAGGAGCTTCAGGTTGGTGTTTTTTACTCAAAGGAATAGTTTGGCATTTCTTGTTGAATGGTCATTCTTCAAAAGATCAATGCATTGCAGTGTCCAAAGGAGTGGAAGCCTTCAACTGATCTCAACTATGCACCAAAAGCGGGACTTCATCTGAGCCAGTAAGAATTAAGATATTGTAAGAATTTTTTTAGACATTTATTTGAGAAATTTGATGGTGAATTTACACGTATATCTAGCTACAACTAGTCCTGTTCTCCCTTTAAAAACAGAAAACGAAACAAAAAAATCCAGATTATCATGTAAAACTATTTGAGAGGCAGAAACAATTATTTGGGGGGATTTTTTTGTGGAAAAATCGGTATTAGGAGCTAATAAATGGTGTCATTTATACCATTTGTTGGCTCCCAATACAGATTCCACCACAACATTGTGATATCGGTCGGCCATTACCGATACCTATGTCTTTTAAATACTACAGTGTCTCAAAAAAATGTACTCACTTTTAGAATAAAATGTACTCACTTTTACAATGACCAGAATACCTTTAGTGAGCACATTTTATTCTACAAGTGAGTACATTTTTTTGAGACACCCTGTATATTAAACTCACAAAATCATTTCAATGATAGCTTGGTCAAACATTTTTTAACCCATTGAACCAACTCAAGAAAAGTAAGAACTAAAACTTAAGAATTGTTCAGTTAAAAACAAAATCTGTTTGGCTTTAAATAATTGAATAAACAAGGGTTGTTGTTTTTTCAAGTCAGCAATCTAAAATTGCCCTAAATCAGTACCCTTTGAGTACCCCCGGTGTCCTCAGAACTGTGTGTTGTTTTTGTTATTTTTTAAGCTAATGAGCTCCCATTTGCATCAATTCTTCACTTGTATTACAATAGAATATCAAACTATTTCTTTTGGAAATTTGTATACACTGTACGGCACAAAAACATGGATGCCTTTTTGAAGTTGCATTCATATTTCCTATAGTTTTCCCTGTGTATTACTACAATTAACTTATTGTTCCTTAAATTTCGATATTTCTTCCAAAAAAAAAAATGATTTTGCACATCCAGTGTGCGCAGAGATGACTCATAGCATCAATACTGTCTCGCACAATTGTTGTAAATGTGTCCTTTAGAATTTACAATTGTTTATTTTTCTTTTCCAAAAGAATTTTAGATTTTTTTATAGCACACAAGAATCAAACCAAAATTAAACATCCATTTCATACAATGTTTCGAAAAAGCTTTTTTTTTTTTTGACTCTGTGAGCAAGGCCTTCTTTATTCTCATGTTGTTACCATACCAACCAGATTTCTTTACACCTAGTCAAGGTTGCAGCCTCTAAGATAAAGAAAAGTGAAGCTGATGTGTTTCTAACACAATTAGTGTAAGTGATGAGAAATGCTGACGGTTAAACTAACACAAATCTCCAAACGGCTTCCTTGTGTCCCTCAAGAATGTCTTTAGGGAGTCACAGGAATGTTTTGTAGGAGATGTTTGATGCTTCTTGTCTCTGTTAATCTGGATTGCCAATGTCTTTTTACAGAGTATACTACAGGATATCCCATCTGCACTGCGTATCTTTGCAAGAAACAACAATTCCACCCACGCTGACAAATGTTGCTTTCTAGTTTGATGTGTCAGAAGCCTCAGTTGCCATGGAAATTGCCACCTCTATGCTATACATGCTATCACATGTGCAACTTTATGCCAGCGGCAATCTTTGGTTATCAATCATAGCCTGAGGGTTGAATGGATTATGAGTTTGGGTTCAATGTTCCCTCTACGATGCGCGTATGCGCAATTGCGCATTACTTTCGTCTTCTCTGCGCAGTAGCAATCATATGGCGCGCAGTAAAACAAAAATCCTAACTTTTTTATTTATTAACCCTTTCCCCATGATGGCGCCGTTTACGTGGCAGTAGCTCTGTCCACTCTTATTTGTTTTTGGTGTTTTACAGCCCCTCTATCTTTTTATAAATGACATTTTAATATTTCTTAATACATTCCTTTTTACTCTACTTTGTACTTTATACCTTTTACTTTAATGATGAGTGATGAGTATATCAATACTTTAGTCCTTTTTTCCTGTTTATGTTTCATATGTACTGTTAACGGATGCACTTTTTTATATGGATCGTATCTTGTGCTGACCCCTCCCCCATCTGTCAAATTTTTAAAGTCAATGTGGCCCCTGGGCCCAAAAGTTTGCCCACCCGTAGCCTATGCTAACGTTATTAGCTATTAGAAAGCGCTTTTTGACTCTTTAGTCACAGCTTTTTAGTACAGTAAGGCGTAAGAATATGACACAAGAGGGCATAAAGTTGTAGTTATACCGAATTTTCATGTTTTACTACTTAACACACCCCAATGTTTTTCGTGTTTTACAGCATGTTTTACATGAAAAATTAGAGGGAACATTGACATGCACATGTTTATGGCAGGTGTGATACTGGTGTGCCCATGGCGAGCAATGATGATGTCACTCACTGGTACTCAGTGCGCTCAGGGAGGTTGTCTTTCTGCCCATAACAATGAAAAATTATGGGGGAACATTGGTTGGGTTGCCCTTTTTAGTATTAGTAAGTCTAAAAAAATCTAGTTTGACAGTTGTTTATTTGCCATGTCAATCTTTCTGAACCTCAAAAAATTGCCATTGACACCATTTCATTGGTCCAATCCCATCCAGTAATGGCTTCCAATACCAGTTTAATTGGCGAGTGGAAATTTCTGATAGATTGCTCTGCCGCAGCGGCGAGTATTCGGTATTTTATAACAATATATTCCTTGAAATGATGGTGGGGTCGTAAAATATTTCATCACATAATCAGCATTTGAAGCGGCAACTTCAAATAAAAGTGGTCCTTTACTAGCTGCTCTGTGACGGCTGTGCAAAGCGCCTGATGTTTTACACCAAACGATTGCACACTAAATTCTGTCCAATGAATAACGTTGTATTTCTATTTAGGACTTTTCCTGGAAGAAAACCCCTTTTGACATGTACTAACACATTTGTGGATGCTTTCAACTGAATCTTACCACTTGCAATTTATCATTGGAGTTCAATTAAGGAAGTCTATCAGAGGAATGAAGAAGAAAGACATTTTGGGGTAGGTTTATTCAATTAATTGAAACCCTTTGTAGATCATAGCTAGCTTTAAAATATGAATATGACTTTTTATTCTCACCTTGAAACGTTAGAACATATGTGTCAAAGTGGTGGCCCGGGGGCCAAATCTGGCCCACCGCATCATTTTGTGTGGCCCGGGAAAGTAAATCATGAGTGCTGACTTTCCGTTTTAGGATCAAATTAAAATGAAGAGTATAGATGTATATTAAATTCCCCGATTTTACCCCTTTTAAATCAATAATTGTCATTTTTTAATTTTTTTTCTGTTTTTAGTTCCAAAATCATTTTGCAAAATCCAAAAATATATAAAAAAGCTAAACTAAACATTGTTTTAGATCTATAAAAAACTGAATATTCAGGGATTTTAATCCAGTTCTTTTAATCCATTCATAAAAAAAGCTAAATATTATATCTAAAATGGAGTCTAACACCCTTCCATTAGAACCATTGTGATTGTTTTCTATTCTTAAAAACATTGACACCCTTTTCCCCTAACAAATCGTCAATCGCCCTCTTTAAAAAAACAGGAATACATTTGAGTTATTATTATATTTTTAATCCATTCCAATGTCAATTCAACACGCATCCAAAAAACATGATTTTTTTCAGCAAGTTATTCTATAGATACTGGCTCAGGGCTCATCCTCCACAGCAGCAGATAAATACAGTAAATGATGAAGGCCACAGCCTTGTAGAACTGAACAGCTTTCATGAAAAGAAAATACAGCCTCTCTTACTTTGTCTATTTACTTGCCAGGGGTGTCCGGGATTATCTCATCTTTGAACTCCGCTGTGTTCTGCCACAAGGTGTAAATCACTCGAGTATGGCAAATATGTTTTATTTCTTCGTCACTGAGGGTAGTAGATTTGGTAGGCATGAGTGCACTTTTCTAGAACACCTCCGGTTCTATGCACTCACACACACACACACACACACAAAATCTCAGTATCCCATTATGGTTTATATAGCCTTTACATCTGTTTTCATTTATATAGTATACAGTTTTGTAGCTGTAGAGGTTTTTGCTGAAGGCGCTAGCTTAAACTGCTGACCTGAGGAAGAACTCTTGAACCTTTTTTTTATTTTTTTTATTTAGACAACTAAAAGAAAAAAGCTATTCAGGTTGTGGGTAGCTGTTGTTTTATTAATATGTTCTGTGCCCTCAATGTCACATGTATTTTTTAACATTTTCGGAGGGGACTTAACACTGTCCGGCTGACAGTTATATGTTGCAATGAAATATTTACATTCTTAGCTTTTGTGGGATGAACGTGTGATCAGAATAGTGAGTATTTAATTTAGTTGGCTATGATGTGGGTTAGGTAAATCTCGGCCCTGCTGATAGGTTCAATTTCAAGCAAAACGTCCATAGACAGAAGGGAAATAAGTATGCATAGACACATCATTTCTTAATCACACATTCATTGTTTGTATCAGTCTAATTGAATTGTGATGCTTTTAGACGAATGCCACTTATATTGAAGGGAAATATATCCATTTTGTTTTCAGCGTTATTGTAGCCTATCCACTCTGAGCCAAGGAGTTAATGGTATGCTTAGATAGTTCATTCGCTGGAGAAACATAACCTC